>NC_041401.2:137306243-137316243 GCF_900747795.2 Erpetoichthys calabaricus | reverse complement strand
TCTATGATCTGCTCTTCACAAACTGAGGGCACCGTGGTGGATGTTAGCAGATTGCTGGCCAACCACAAAGCGTTACCTGGTAGGTAACCACCCACACTAACAGATTGTGACACAGACTTCGAATGCCGTGAATATATATATATATATATATATATACACATATACATACCCATATATATATACTAGCAAAATACCCGCGGTTCGCAGCGGAGAAGTAGTGTGTTAAAGACGTTATGAAAAAGTAAAGGAAACATTTTAAAAATAACGTAACATGATTTTCAATGTAATTGTGTTGTCATTGTTATGAGTGTTGCTGTCTATATATATATATATATATATATATATATATATATATATATATATATATATATAATATACACACATATGTATATATGTATATGTATATTTATGTTTATATCTACATATACACATATCTACATATATAATATACATATACACATACATATATATATATATATATATATATATATATATATATATATATATATATATATATATATACATACACACATATATACATATATATTTACATATCTGCATATATACTGTATTTACATAGCTACATATATACACATATATATACATATCTACATATATACACATATATATACATATCTACATATATATATATATATATATATATATATATATATAGATATATAGATAGACATACATACATACATTTACATATATATATATATATATATATATATATCAATATCTACATATATATACTGTATATGTAATTGTGTTGTCATTGTTATGAGTGTTGCTGTCATATACATATATATATATATATAGATATATATATATATATATATATATATATATAATATATACACACACACACACATAAACATATATATATATACATACACATACAGTGGTGTGAAAAACTATTTGCCCTCTTCCTGAGTTCTTATTCTTTTGCATGTTTGTCACACAAAATGTTTCTGATCATCAAACACATTTAACCATTAGTCAAATATAACACAAGTAAACACAAAATGCAGTTTTTAAATGATGGTTTTTATTATTTAGAGAGAAAAAAAATCCAAACCTACATGTGTGAAAAAGTAATTGCCCCCTTGTTAAAAAATAACCTAACTGTGGTGTATCACACCTGAGTTCAATTTCCGTAGCCACTCCCAGGCCTGATTACTGCCATACCTGTTTCAATCAAGAAATCACTTAAATAGGAGCTGCCTGACACAGAGAAGTAGACCAAAAGCACCTCAAAAGCTAGACATCATGCCAAGATGCAAAGAAATTCAGGAACAAATGAGAACAGAAGTAATTGAGATCTATCAGTCTGGTAAAGGTTATAAAGCCATTTCTAAAGCTTTGGGACTCCAGCGAACCACAGTGAGAGCCATTATCCACAAATGGCAAAAACATGGAACAGTGGTGAACCTTCCCAGGAGTGGCCGGCCGACCAAAATTACCCCAAGAGCGCAGAGACGACTCATCCGAGAGGTCACAAAAGACCCCAGGACAACGTCTAAAGAACTGCAGGCCTCACTTGCCTCAATTAAGGTCAGTGTTCACGACTCCACCATAAGAAAGAGACTGGGCAAAAACGGCCTGCATGGCAGATTTCCAAGACGCAAACCACTGTTAAGCAAAAAGAACATTAGGGCTCGTCTCAATTTTGCTAAGAAACATCTCAATGATTGCCAAGACTCTTGGGAAAATACCTTGTGGACTGATGAGACAAAAGTTGAACTTTTTGGAAGGCAAATGTCCCGTTACATCTGGCGTAAAAGGAACACAGCATTTCAGAAAAAGAACATCATACCAACAGTAAAATATGGTGGTGGTAGTGTGATGGTCTGGGGTTGTTTTGCTGCTTCAGGACCTGGAAGGCTTGCTGTGATAGATGGAACCATGAATTCTACTGTCTACCAAAAAATCCTGAAGGAGAATGTCCGGCCATCTGTTCGTCAACTCAAGCTGAAGCGATCTTGGGTGCTGCAACAGGACAATGACCCAAAACACACCAGCAAATCCACCTCTGAATGGCTGAAGAAAAACAAAATGAAGACTTTGGAGTGGCCTAGTCAAAGTCCTGACCTGAATCCAATTGAGATGCTATGGCATGACCTTAAAAAGGCGGTTCATGCTAGAAAACCCTCAAATAAAGCTGAATTACAACAATTTTGCAAAGATGAGTGGGCCAAAATTCCTCCAGAGCGCTGTAATAAACTCACTGCAAGTTATCGCAAACACTTGATTGCAGTTATTGCTGCTAAGGGTGGCCCAACCAGTTATTAGGTTCAGGGGGCAATTACTTTTTCACACAGGGCCATGTAGGTTTGGATTTTTTTTTCTCCCTAAATAATAAAAACCACCATTTACAAACTGCATTTTGTGTTTACTTGTGTTATATTTGACTAATGGTTAAATGTGTTTGATGACCAGAAACATTTTGTGTGACAAACATGCAAAAGAATAAGAAATCAGGAAGGGGGCAAATAGTTTTTCACACCACTGTATATATATATATATATATATACATATATATACATATCTACATATACACATATCTACATATACACAAAGATATATATATATATATATATATATATATATATATACATATACACATCCACATATATATACATATATATATATATACATATGTCAACATATATATACACATACATACACACACACATATACATATATACATATACACATACATATATATATATACACACATATATATATATACACACACAGACACATATATATACATATATACATATATATATATATATATATATATATATATATATATATATACTGTATATACACATATCTACATATATATATCAAAATACCCGCGCTTCGCAGCGGCAAAGTACTGCCTTAAAATTTTTATTAAGAAGAAAAGTAAACCTTTTTAAACCGAGGGAAAATGTATCAATAATTATTTGTTAAGGATCTCTTTGTATAGCACGTTGTCAGTTCGCCCCTCTGCTTGTAATATGACCAAGCTGTGTGGTAGCTTACTGTTGAGCATGCAACGTACAGTTGGCCATGTGAAAAGCAGTCCTGCCTCAAATCAATGCCAACCTTTTGTAGGGTCTGTCCCTGAAACTTATTAATTGTCATTGCGAAGCAGAGCCTTAGTGGAAATTGTAGGCGTTTGAATTGAAATGGGAGATCAGAGGGTATAATGGGGATGCAAGGAATAAAAACTCTCTCCCTTGAGCCACCGCCAGTAAAAATAGTTGCCTCAATGAGGTTGTTTTGCAGACACGTGACCTGAAGTCTCGTGCCGTCACAAAGTTTCAGTGACTGTATGCAAATCCACAATCGGTTTCATATTCTGTTCGTACCTTATCAATTGTGTTATTTGTTTTTTGAACAGGTTTGATTCATCGAAGTGATCACTCCTGCTGCGTTCAGTCACTTCACGTGATCTGCTCTCTTGTGTGATGTTCCGATGTCCACGGGTTTATGAAATGTTAGCTAAGACCTGGCAGTTAAAAGTGTCTTCTCATTAAACTTGTATCTCGCGAATATGGCATTGCAAACGGCAGCGGGTCAGTTCACGTGCTTACGTGTGAGGCGTGATGACGCGATATATTTTGATATATATCAAAATACCCGCGCTTCGCAGCGGCGAAGTACTGCTTTAATATTTTTATTAAGAAGAAAAGTAAACCTTTTTAAACTGAGGGAAAATGAATCAATAATTATTTGTTAAGGATCTCTTTGTATATCACGGTGTCAGTTCGCCCCTCTGGATGTAATATGACCAAGCTGTGTGCTGAGCTTACTCTTGAGCATGCAACGTACAGTTTGCTATGTGAAAATCAGTCTTGCCTCAAATCAAGGCCAACCTTTTGTAGGGTCTGTCCCTGAGACTTAGTAATTGTCATTGCGAAGCAGAGTCTGAGTGGAAATTGGAGGCGTTTGAATTGAAATGGGAGATCAAAGGGTATAATGGGGATGCGAGGAATAAAAACTCTCTCCCCTGAGCCACCGCCAGTAAAAATAGTTGCCTCAATGACGTTCTTTTGCAGACACGTGACCTGAAGTCTCGTGCCGTCACAAAGTTTCAGTGGCCGTACGCAAATCCATAATTGGTTTCATATTGTTTTCGTCCCTTATCAATTGTGTAATGTGTTTTTTGAACAGGTTTGATTCATTGAAGTGATCACTCCTCCTGCGTTCAGTCACTTCACGTGAGCCGCTGTCTTGTGTGATGTTGCGATGTCCACGGGTTTATTTAATGACCCGGCAGTTAAAAGTTTCTCGCTACAGCAATTTTAACTCTATTACAAAGTGATCCAAACTGTCGTTTATACCTCGTGTCTTCTCATTAAACTTGTATCTCGCGAATATGGCATTGCAAACGGCAGCGGGTCAGTTCACGTGCTTACGTGGGAGGCGTGATGACGCGATATATTTTGATATATATCAAAATACCCGCGCTTAGCAGCGGCGAAGTACTGCCTTAAAAATTTTATTAAGAAGAAAAGTAAACCTTTTTAAACTGAGGAAAATGAACCGGTTGTAATATGACCAAGCTGTGTGCTGAGTTTACTCTTGAGCATGAAATCTAATGTGGTTTGTGCCCTTCAGAATGAAAACAGTTTGCATTTACCTCTTTAATAAAAGGTGAGCTTTTAAGTCTGAGAAATCACCCCGTAAATGCACACGTTTAATTGCACATGTGTTAATATGTATGCTTACACAGTATTAAAAGACACTCAAAAATTAACGTCATTTACCTTCGTTCCCGCGTTTGACTCGTGCTGTAAATCTCTTCCTTGTTTTTAGTTCACGGGATTACGTAGGAGGTGTGATGACGTGATACGTGACTCCGCCTCCTCCATTAGAGTATATGGACAAAAAACAGGTTCCAGTTATGACCATTACATGTAGAATTTCGAAATGAAACCTGCCTAATTTTTGTAAGTAAGCTGTAAGGAATGAGCCTGCCAAATTTCAGCCTTCTACCTACACGGGAAGTTGGAGAATTAGTGATGAGTCAGTCAGTGAGGGCTTTGCCTTTTATTAGTATAGATACATATATAGATATATATATATAGATATATATATATATATATATATATATATATATATATATATATATATATATGTAAGCTTATAAGTACTGCCTTACTTCTCTTTGACAAAGGAAGAGATTTACAGCACGAGTCAAACGCGGGAACGAAGGTAAATGACGTTAATTTTTGAGTGTCTTTTAATACTGTGTAAGCATACATATTAACACGTGCAATTAAACGTGTGCATCTACGGGGTGATTTCTCAGGCTTAAAAGCTCGCCTTTTATCAAATGCGGGTACAAAGGTAAATGACGTTGTTGAGTGTCTTTTAATACTGTGTAAGCATACATATTAACACATGTGCAATTAAACGTGTGCATTTACGGGGTGATTTCTCAGGCTTAAAAGCTTGCCTTTTATTACAAAGGTGAATGCAAACTGTTTTCATTCTGAAGAGCACAAACCACGTTAGATTTCATGCTCAAGAGTAAGCTCAGCACACAGCTTGGTCATATTACAACCGGAAGGGTGAACTGACAACATGGTATACAAAGAGATCCTTAAGAAATAATTATTGATTCATTTTCCCTCAGTTTAAAAAGGTTTACTTTTCTTCTTAATAAAAATTTTAAAGCAGTACTTCGCGCTTCATATATCAAAATATATCGCGTCATCACGCCTCCCATGTAAGCACGTGAACTGACCCGCTGCCGTTTACAATGCCATATTCGCGAGATACAAGTTTAATGAGAAGACACGAGGTATAAACGACAGTTTGGATCACTTTGTGACAAGAGTTAAAATTGCTGTAGCCAGAAACTTTTAACTGCCGGGTCTTACCTAACATTAAATAAACCCCTGGACATCGCAACATCACACAAGAGATCGGCTCACGTGAAGTGACTGAACGCAGCAGGAATGATCACTTCAAAGAATCAAACCTGTTCAAAAAACACATTACACAATTGGTAAGGTACGAAAACAATATGAAACCGATTGTGGATTTGCGTACAGCCACTGAAACTTTGTGACGGCACAAGACTTCAGGTCACGTGTCTGCAAAAGAACCTCATTCAGGCAACTATTTTTACTGGAGGTGGCTCAGGAGAGAGAGTTTTTATTCCTCGCATCCCCGTTATACCCTCTGATCTCCCATTTCAATTGAAACGCCTCCAATTTCCACTAAGGCTCTGCTTAGCAATGACAATAAGTCTTCGTTGTTGAATGTCTTTGAATACTGTGTAAGCATACATATTAACACATGTGCAATTAAACGTGTGCATTTACGGGGTGATTTCTCAGGCTTAAAAGCTCGCCTTTTATTACAAACGTGAATGCAAACTGTTTTCATTCTGAAGGGCACAAACCACGTTAGATTTCATGCTCAAGAGTAAGCTCAGCACACAGCTTGGTCATATTAGAACCAGAAGGACGAACTGACAACATGGTATACAAAGAGATCCTTAAGAAATAATTATTGATTCATTTTCCCTCAGTTTAAAAAGGTTTACTTTTCTTCTTAATAAAAATTTTAAAGCAGTACTTCGCCGCTGCAAAGCGCGGGTATTTTGATATATATCAAAATATATCGCGTCATCACGCCTCCCATGTAAGCACGTGAACTGACCCGCTGCCATTTGCAATGCCATATTCGCGAGATACAAGTTTAATGAGAAGACACGAGGTATAAACGACAGTTTGGATCACTTTGTGACAGAGTTAAAATTGCTGTAGCGAGAAACTTTTAACTGCCGAGTCTTAGCTAACATTAAATAAACCCGTGGACATCGCAACATCACACAAGAGAGCGGCTCACGTGAAGTGACTGAACGCAGCAGGAGTGATCACTTTGATGAATGAAACCTGTTCAAAAAACACATTACACAATTGATAAGGTACGAAAACAATATGAAACCGATTGTGGATTTGCGTACAGCCACTGAAACTCTGTGACGGCACGAGACTTCAGGTCACGTGTCTGCAAAAGAACCTCATTCAGGCAACTATTTTTACTGGCGGTGGCTCAGGTGAGACAGTTTTTATTCCTCGCAACCCCGTTATACCCTATTGATCTCCCATTTCAATTCAAACGCCTCCAATTTCCACTAAGGCTCTGCTTCGCAATTACAATTAATAAGTCTCAGGGACAGACCCTACAAAAGGTTGACATTCATTTGATATATATATATATATATATATATATATATATATATATATATATATATATATATGTAGATATGTACATATATATATATATATATATATATATATATATATATATATATATATGTGTGATATGTTGTATATGTATATATATATGTATATATATGTAGATTTGTATATGTATATATATATATATATATGTAGATGTGTATATGTATATATATGTAGATGTGTATATGTATATATATATATATATGTATATATGTGTATATGTACATATGTATATGTATATATATGTTTATGTGTGTGTATATTTTAATTTATATATATATATATATATATATATATATATATATATATATATATGACAGCAAAACTCATAACAGTGACAACACAATTACATACATATATATATATACATATATATACATATATATACATACATATATATATATATACATATATATACATACATATATATATATATATATATATATATACATACAGTGGTGTGAAAAACTATTTGCCCCCTTCCTGATTTCTTATTCTTTTGCATGTTTGTCACACAAAATGTTTCTGATCATCAAACACATTTAACCATTAGTCAAATATAACACAAGTAAACACAAAATGCAGTTTGTAAATGGTGGTTTTTATTATTTAGGGAGAAAAAAAAATCCACATACTTCTGTTATATTTGACTAATGGTTAAATGTGTTTGATGATCAGAAACATTTTGTGTGACAAACATGCAAAGAAATCAGGAAGGGGGCAAATAGTTTTTCACACCACTGTATGTGTCAATGTATTTTTGTATGTATGTCTAGATATATATATATATATGTAGATATCTATACATATGTGTATATATATGTAGATGTGTATATATATGTAGATATGTATATATATATATATATGTATATATATATATATATATGTGTGTTTTTATATATATATATATATATATATAGTAATATATCTATATATATATATATATATATATATGTGTGTGTCTGTGTGTATGTATGTATGTATGTATGTGTGTATATATATGTATGTGTGTGTATGTGTATCTATGTATGTGTATATGTGTATATATGTGTGTATATGTATGTGTGTATATATATGTTGATATATACAGTGGGTACAGAAAGTATTCAGACCCCCTTCAATTTTTCACTCTTTGTTATATTGCAGCCATTTGCTAAAATCATTTAAATTAATTTTTTCCCTCATTAATGTACACACAGCACCCCATATTGACAGACAAAAAAAAGAATTTTTGAAATTGTTGCAGATTTATTAAAAAAGAAAAACTGAAATATCACATGGTCCTAAGTATTCAGACCCTTTGCTCAGTATTTAGTAGAAGCGCCCTTTTGAGCTAATACAGCCATGAGTCTTCTTGGGAAAGATGCAACAAGTTTTTCACACCTGGATTTGGGGATCCTCTGCCATTCCTCCTTGCAGATCCTCTCCAGTTCTGTCAGGTTGGATGGTAAACGTTGGTGGACAGCCATTTTTAGGTCTCTCCAGAGATGCTCAATTGGGTTTAAGTCAGGGCTCTGGCTGGGCCATTCAAGAACAGTCACAGAGTTGTTGTGAAGCCACTCCTTCGTTATTTTAGCTGTGTGCTTAGGGTCATTGTCTTGTTGGAAGGTAAACCTTCGGCCCAGTCTGAGGTCCTTAGCACTCTGGAGAAGGTTTTTGTCCAGGATATCCCTGTACTTGGCCGCATTCATCTTTCCCTCGATTGCAACCAGTCGTCCTGTCCCTGCAGCTGAACAACACCCCCACAGCATGATGCTGCCACCGCCATGCTTCACTGTGGGGACTGTATTGGACAAGTGATGAGCAGTGCCTGGTTGTCTCCACACATACCGCTTAGAATTAAGGCCAAAAAGTTCTATCTTGGTCTCATCAGACCAGAGAATCATATTTCTCACCATCTCAGAGTCCTTCAGGTGTCTTTTAGCAAACTCCATGCGGGCTGTCATGTGTCTTGCACTGAGGAGAGGCTTCCGACAGGCCACTCTGCCATAAAGCCCTGGCTGGTGGAGGGCTGCAGTGATGGTTGACTTTCTACAACTTTCTCCCATCTCCTGACTGCATCTCTGGAGCTCAGCCAAAGTGATCTTTGGGTTCTTCTTTACCTCTCTCACCAAGGCTCTTCTCCCCCGGTAGCTCAGCTTGGCCGGACGGCCAGCTCTAGGAAGGGTTCTGGTCGTCCCAAACGTCTTCCAGGCCACTGTGCTCTTGGGAACCTTAAGTGCAGCAGAAATTTTTTTGTAACCTTGGCCAGATCTGTGCCTTGCCACAATTCTGTCTCTGAGCTCTTCAGGCAGTTCCTTTGACCTCATGATTCTCATTTGCTCTGACATGCATTGTGAGCTGTAAGGTCTTATATAGACAGGTGTGTGGCTTTCCTAATCAAGTCCAATCAGTATAATCAAACACAGCTGGACTCAAATGAAGGTGATCTCAAGGATGATCAGAAGAAATGGAAAGCACCTGAGTTAAATATATGAGTGTCACAGCAAAGGGTCTGAATACTTAGGACCATGTGATATTTCAGTTTTTCTTTTTTAATAAATCTGCAACAATTTCAAAAAATCTTTTTTTGTCTGTCAATATGGGGTGCTGTGTGTACATTAATGAGGGAAAAAATTAATTTAAATGATTTTAGCAAATGGCTGCAATATAACAAAGAGTGAAAAATTGAAGGGGGTCTGAATACTTTCCGTACCCACTGTGTATATATATATATATATATATATATATATATATATATA
>NC_041401.2:137273743-137301243 GCF_900747795.2 Erpetoichthys calabaricus | reverse complement strand
TGCTATTCTGATGCCTGATTTGGCCAGAACATATATAAAAAATGATCCGCTGTGGCATCCCCTAACGGGAGCAGCTGAATGAAGAAGAAGAAGATATATACAGTGGAACCTCGAGATACGATCACCTCTGTATACGAGAAATTCAAAATACGAGGAAAGTATGAGTGAAAAATTCAGATCTAAATACGAGCATTGGTTCGCGTAACGAGCCACGAGCCAGGCTGTGGGTATAGCTCGCGGCTTAGCGAGGGGGCGTGGTAGCAGTTGCGAGCCGCGATCTGCGGTATCTGCGTTTCTCACTTAAGTGCACAGGTGGGAAACTGCCCACATCCATGATTGTTCCTGTGGCTGATGGGCTGCAGTTGCCATGTGCTCCCCGCATATATAGAGAAGCGCAAGCCGGTTAAGGGGGAGAAAAAGTAAAAGAAAAGAAGAGAGAGAGAGAGAGAGAGAGCGCGCGCGAGCGCAAGCGCAGGCGGGCGGGCGGGCAGGGCGAGTGAGTGACTGCAGGCTCGCGTGTAGCTGAACAGTGAGCTGAACAGGCGAGCCAAACAGCTGAAGCAGGACGGTGTAGAGAAGGTCAGCTGCATTAAGAGTGTCTCGCCTGTTGCAGAGCCCGCAGGTGAGACGCTAACAGAGAAGAAGCACCGGGGATTGTCATCTGTTTTTTAAAGACGGCATCCTTTTGACGTTTTAACCTCGTGTTAAAGGATTGTTATTCTTGTGTATTTTAAACCTCCACTTCACAACTGTTTTAAGGATTATTTATTTAAAGATTTATTGAATGCTCTACTGCACTTTGGACACCTGTTTTGATTCTTTTAATAATCAGTTATATTATTTACCAGTGTTATTTATTAAAGGTAGACTACAGTATATATAATTTATCAGTGTTATTTGTTAGGAAAATTGATTTTTATGTTAATATATTTGGGGTGCAGAACGGATTAACTGGATTTCCATTATTTTCAATGGGGAAGTTTGTTCTAGATACGAGAAATTCGCTATACAAGCTCAGTGCTGGAACGAATTAAACTCGTATCTAGAGGTTCCACTGTATAATTAACTAAATGGTGTGTGTGCTGTTTACTTTAAGTATATAAACATTTCCCTTTGCAATATTTCCAAATATTTGTTTTTACCTACTTCAAATTAATTAAATGTCAGCATCAACTAGAATATATTACTTCCCAAATTTTATAAATACATACAAAAACAAGGCTGTGAACTATTATTTATTCAATCTTATTGTGCTTTCATTTTTATTGTACCCCTCTTGATTATCTGTGCGGGCGTCTGAGACCATGGTAAAGGTGCTATTTAAGTAAGTGAAATGCGTTATTATTTGTTATAATTATGATTGAATAGAATTTGCAGGCAGTTTGTTTAATTGTGATGTTAACTATGCTTGTTGTCCATGTGTTCCTTAACAAATCAATCATTCATTAAACAGTTTTTGTTTAATCAAAAAATAAAAACAAACAACTAAATCTGCAAAGTAGTATTCAAAGCACCGTTCGTCGAAGAGAAAGTTTAAAAATATATATATTTTAGAGATATATTCTTCCATTCAGCAATGGCCCATGAGCAGGATTCGAACCCGGATCTCTATGATAATTCTTGGTACGTTGTCTCCCAAGAATCGCAGCTATACCTCAACTAATACGCGATATCCTGTGCAGCAGGAACAACGCACATGTAGATCTTTTTTTTCTTTCAGTACATGTGCCTTCCCTGTTTGTTTGTATATCTCTGCCTGTCTGTCTCTCTATTGCGCAGTGCTCTGTCTGTCTGTGTGTTATGGATCTTAAAAATAACAGTTATAAGGACAGTTGTTCATGTTAATTGCAGTCTCAATTGTTAAAAAAATATTTTAAAAGGAGCATCCCACATGAAAATAACGATCTCATTAACTGACAGTGCATACCAATTTATAAATTTTATGTCCATTTGAGGTTAAAAAGAAAAAAAAAGTAACTTTATCCCCAGCAGTGAATCAAACTCAGGTCTGTGAGGCACGGCAAAGCTGCTACGCTCTGAGAGGCAAATCTTAGCACGCTACGCCTCGGAAACTATTGTGTCATCATTGAACCTTTTGTGCAAGTGTTTATTTGATCTTTGGAACTCCGGCTTTACACATTCTATAGTTTATGCATACATTTTGTAACATTTATTACTAAAATATAAAAAAACTTTCTGTTTTAACAATGTGTTTACACAAATTACTGTAGAAACGGAACACACATGAAATGCGTGTGTTCCAAATAACGATCTATTATTTCCACTCTAAAACTCCACTTCACTCCCAGATAATCAATCAAGGCATGAGCTGGGAGAAGTTCGTGCACATTCTAAGTCGGTGGGGGGATGGAATAGCCAGCTGCTGTCAGCTTGTCTTTATCAGCACATTTAGAGGACAAAAGACACTGGCGAAGAGGTGTGAATGGATTTAAGAAGCGATTTAAGGTGGGCCAGATCTACGAGTTTTTTCATAGGCTCTGGTAATTCTAGTGTTAATGTTGACAAGATAATTGTTGACTTCAGGAAGGCTCATGCACTCCACACCCCACTGCAAATTGATGGCTCTGTGGTGGAACTGGTCAAGAGCACCAAATTCCTTGGTGTGCACCTGGCAGTTGACCCTACTTGGTTAATTAACATCACCTCCATAGACAAGAAGGTGCAGCAGCACCTCCACCTCTTTTGGCAGCTGAAGGAGGAAAGCCTACCTCCCCCCATTTTCACCATATTCTATTAAGTGCTATCTGACCAGCTGCATCACTGGTTTGGGAACTGCAGTGTCTCTGGCCATAAAGTCCTAAAACAGATACAGTAGAGCACACTGCAGAAAAGAGTACTGGGACCTCTCTGTTCTCCATTAAAAACATCTTTATAAAGTGTTGCATCCTCAAAACATATAAAATTGTGAAGGACTGCTCCCGCCCCTTACACGGTCTCTTTGTCTGATGGTTTCCTCATTGTGATTATATAATCTTACTTCTATTTATTATTTATTTTTATTTATGTTCATTTATTTTATTTTTATTTATGTTTTTTATGTTATTTGTATGTTTTTACTTCTTTTATTGTAAAGCACTTTGGCATTCCTATGTTCTTTTAAATGTCCTATATAAAATACATTGACATATATTTGGCAGAAGGCACTGTAGCATTCAAACCAGTTCTGTCAGGTTCTGCAACATCTTCTACACCTTGGTTGTCTGAACTCTGTGCTGCCCCCCTGCCCTTAGATCTGCTCATTCAGTAGTATCTTATTTATAGGCAGGACATTTGTTACACTTGGTACTACTGTTGTTTTTAATTATATGTTGTTATTATTTATTTATTACTGTCTATTTACATACCTATTATTATAGTATAGATTTTTACCTGCCTTGCAATTTTCCTGTGTTTATGTATATATGTTGCTCCGTGGTTCTGGGAAACGTTATTTCATGCCACTGTATGCTGCAATAATGTGTATGAATGGTATAACAATAAAGTCACGCAACTTGACTTTACTTAAAGTATACTGGATCTGCATGAATTCTGCACATTCGTTCCTGGTCATGTGGACTAGCTGATATCAATGAGTGTACTTAACTAAGAAAAATTACCTGTTTTAACACTGAATACTGAAAATGAGTCAGTAATACTTCTTAATTAACAAAAAATATTTTGTACTTTATGTGCTATAAAATAAACAATATCAACCCCCAAGCCAAGGCCCCAAAAATCTGAAGGTATAAACACAGGCCTTTGCATCACTCAATCTCACTGTTTCAAATTATCTATAGCAAATAATTGGATTAAAACTAAACATTTACTTTATTTATAGATTTCTGTTACTGGATTGCGTGCAGCATACGGTTTTCTGATTGGCTATACAACTGTACCGTCCACAACATTTGCTTTTTGCTTGCTGCAAAAACCTAAACTAAGCAGATTAATTTTACCCCTGACCGTATGCAGGATTAAATGTACACCTATAACATCTGTTCAATTTTGTCACTTCACATGCATGCCTAACCGCTTCCTCATTAGCTGTCACTAGAAGAATGGAACATACAATGTTACCAACCGTAGCAGGCAATAATTTTGAGAAAGAAAAAAAACAAACAAAAAACACAATACTACATTCATAAACAACTGGCATGTAAACTCATATCATAAGACACCTTGGGTAAAGGCAGATTCTAAAATAATAATAATAATAATAATAATAATAATAATCAGAATAATATATTTAAAACATATACATATTTATAGTATTAAAACACAAGCTACTTAATAGATGTGCTCATGCAAGCATGGAATCAGCGAATGGGAAACCGAACCTGCAGGTTTACAATTTCTTACCATCCAACATCATACAATAACTTTGTTGTTGATGAATATTTCCTTTTTTAGTTTACTATTTCTCAATAAAAACAAAGTATAAATGGAAAATGCACAGCCATTTGACTGTAATGTTGATATTTCAGAATGCAAACTATAGACCTCGTCCTGACTATACTGTCTTTAGTGTGAGTAGCAGTCAGTAACAGGATTTGAACCCATAGTCTCAGGGTTTGAAATCCAAAGCCCACACTACAGGCATTGACTTTAGACTTCAAATAATAATAATTAATAATGAAAAATAAGCAATAAGAATAATATTACACAGATAGTGGCCAATGATAATGTATACCACATCTTTATGAGGGCAGTTTCTTTAAAGTATAAAAAGTGAGAGCCACCAGAGCACAGGAGTCATACTGCTTATACATAAAGCACATTTGCTTTATTGCCTTTAAGAAATTTGCTGAAAAATAACTTATATTGTGCATGTGGGCAGGCAATAGAAATCCTGATTACAGTCCAGTAACAATAGAATTTTAAAGGGTCTGATTCTGAAAACATTCGCAAAACACTGCGTATGGACCCATGCTTGTGGAAAAACACAGATGCAGGCAAATAGTTTTCCTGTACTTTACTACTAATACTGGCAACTTAAACAAACAATTCAAAGAAATCTGATTTGCTATTTATTTCAAACATTATATTTAGGGCTTTATATGCCCAAGATCTGTGCACTCCCTCAAAGTTTTTTTTATTTTCAGGAAATTAATTTTGTTTGGGTATGTTGATATCAAATGTTTTTGCCTTTACTGTATAAAATAGTACAGTTAAGCTACAATTAATATATTAAAAATGTACAGTGTACTGTCCATATTACTATTATTATTCATAATTATTATTTGTCTCATTATTATACTTTCCACACTTCTGACTTTGTACTTTTGGTGTTTTGCACATTTTACAGTAAAAAGATGGGATTTAATAAAAAGGTACTTTTTCAAGCCAAAAAATGCAAAGCTTTTTACATTTTTTTAAGGAGGTTAAATTAGGCTTGCAAAATGTAAGTGGATCTCTCTGTAATTTCAATAATGGAATCACAGCAAAAACAACATTAATAAAACAAATCTTCCATTCATCTATGCATTTTCAAATCTGATTATGCAGTACAGGGTCACAGTTATCGGGTGCCCATCGTGACAGCATTGAGCTACAGACAATATCCAACCCTGGAGAAAGCACCAGTCTACAGTAGGACAATGAAAAGTTTATACAGTATTTAGAGTTATTTAATTTGCTTCTATTATACTATAGGAAGGCATTATCAAAGTGTAAACATTTAAAATTTTACTTTTCTGTTACTGTAAAACTAAAATCAATCATAAAACAAAATATTACATCTGTCTACAGTACTGTACATAATGAATACATTAACTAAAATGTATGTAGTAAATACATAAAAACCTATAGTACAATATATAGCAACTACTCAGTAATTACAGCTTACACATCTAGTCATACTAACCGGCCGTGTTGATAACAGATTCCTCAGGAGCCCCAATGTCTTCATTAATACATTTACATCAGGGTCAGACAGCAGTCTAAATAGTTGCTCTGTGCTTAGTGCTCGCAGTATATCCATTTTAGTTTTCTGTTCGGCCTGGAATGCCATATTCTGGGGAAAAATAACATAAAATAACCGCAAAAATTATTATTAGTGATCATCAACATAAAGGCAAATTTAAACATTCATTAAAACATTTGAATTACTTTTGTTTTCAGAAAAATCTATTATTTTAACAAGACGCAAAAGGCAGCAGAGCAATTTGAATACATAGTGTTATATGCTTTTCTTATTCTTACTATTTTCAAAATTTAAGATGCTCACACACATTTAGTATACTCTAAATTTTATAGTAAAGGGTTAACCACATTGTCAATGAATTAAATTAAACGCCATGGACTTCGGCAGACAGAGAAGTGAAGGCTGCTGTAAACGTGTTAATGTAAGTCACAATGAAACTTAAAGTATCTTTTTGCTTTGCTTTACATATTTACAGGAAGCCTGTGCTTATTGTCACAGTAAAACATGTAACAGAGAACATCACAAACAAGACTGTCAGGGTCATTATAAACTTTGGGTATTTAATTCAATGGTTAAACTTTCAATTTTTTAAATCTTATACAAGGCAGTAACTATAAACACAACCACAAAAGAAAACTACAAGCGAGTATCCCCTTTGCAAACCCCTGATGTTTTGTGACAGTGAACACAAAGTGAGTATGAAAAGAAATGTACAGAGAAAAAAATATACAAGATATGAACATACTCGACTACACATAATGAGTGAAGAAAATTTCAGATACTCAGTTTCAAAATTATTAAATATTTGAGACATTATCTAATAATCTTTCTCTTATACTCACATTCTTCAAGCATACCCTGTCACCAAAATTTTCTGGATCATCAATGTGTTCATACTTACACTGAGATATTACAAAAAAGTATTGTGGAGGATTTTTTTTGTTAACCACAGAAGAGAAAAAAGTGCAATTCTCCTCAGAGGTGGAATTGATAAGGCTAGCCCAATTGCAGAGATATACAAAGCCATACAAATAAAAGTCGGAAGCTATTCGTTCAAATTTTTGAAACAAATTAAAAATTGGGGATGTGAACAAGTGTAGGCAAAAGGCTGATCAAATATGAAATTGGACAAAGTCTTTAAACAAAGTGGCAAGGAAAACAGTTTTAATCAAGAAAACCAGACTGCCTGAAACTAAATTGTTTACATAAGACCTGCATGAATAAAAGCAAAATGAAAAAGTGGGCTGCATTGCCTTCAAGTAACAAAAAAGATACAGACATAGATATCCAGCAGCAAACAGGTGAAAGGATACAATTAAGCAGAACATGTAGCAGTGTGTAAAAACAATTAAAGCTTAACAATAATATTGGCTCCTTTTATCAAGTGTAGGCCAAACAATGAATTTACCAGTCAATAACTGGCAATAACTGAGTGGTACTACAGTACTAAAAAAATTACCAAAAAAAACCCAGACAATTTTAAAATGGTACGATACCAGCATTTTAGAAGTAAAAAGTACTTCTGAAAGACCTTGTGCTTGGCTCCTCATTCTTTCAATCTCCAATGTGCTGTAGACTCCACGGAGGACAAACCCTCCTCTGCCCCTTTAATGTACTAGAGCAGCATTTCTTAAAACTATGGGTCGTCATCATGATTGCGTAGTAACATTACAAAAATTCATTCCAGTATGAGATCTGTGCTGAGTGACATGCTTGACGCTATTTATCATATTGTTTATTGCAATGGTATTTGAAAAAACTCCATTGATGCATCACAGACAGCTTTTATTTCTGTAGCATGAAAATATGTTCTCCTCAACACCCATCTCACAAACTATTAAACATTCAGCTTGAAAAGATATACAGCAAAGATGTGCATAAGAAAGGGAAAGAAAAGAGGAACTGATAGACGAGCTTGTGAGGTGATGAGACTATGGCGCTAGACTGACAAAGAAGAAAAACCTTTTCCAACATAGCAGTCATAATAGAGATGCTTTCCATGGCGCCTGATGTGCTGCTTACCCATATGCATCTAAATTGCATTTTGTAAAGTTTGAATGCTGTATACATTTGTACAAGTCAAATAATCATCACTCGCTATTGTTTTGTGATAAACCCTGTTGCTAGTGGCGTTACACGAAGTGAAAAATTCAGAGCTCTGTAAAAAATCAGAATGTAAATAAATCAGTTGACAGCCTCTAATCAACATTTATTACTTAAACTTAATCTGTTCAGTAAGGAGGAGTGAATTCCACAGCTAAATTAATAACAAGGCACTTAACGAAGTGGACACCAGTAGAATGCAGTCAAGCTCACAATATTACAAGACAAGGAGAGACACGATAGCACAATGCAGTAAAGTGAAGATATAGACACAGGCACATACAAATGTATTTATTTATGTATATGTTCCCCTATTGAGTTAGTTTTGCAAATGTTTAGTACAAGATGTGCTTTAATTGCTGTAGACTCCATGCATTCAATTCTCTCACAAATAAACAGAGCTAAACACTTTATTTTTAAAAAAAGTGTTCCTTTAACATTTGCAATGTTTTCATTTAATGATGAGACAAACACTGGCAGTTCTGAAAATTTTTACTTTCAACTGTAATCAGTGCAATAACATGACATGGGGCAATTTGCTGTGGTTCCTTGAAAGAATTTTTCTTCTTTTGTACTGTAAACATGCTATCAGAGTCCTGCATGTGCTGATAGTTTTAAAAGCAAATAAAGCAAACAGGAATATGATTTCCACTGGACTTTGAATTTTTCACTTCACAGTACCTTTGTGTAGTTTTCCACCAAAGTGCACATTCCCAATTTAGGTGAAGGTCTAGGTCATATGTGTTTTAAGGCATTTTAGCATGGACATGGATCTTTTTGAAAACAATGTGAAAATTCCAGTGTGTGGAGATTGTTGTCATTTCAAAACTAAAAAAAAAATGTGGTTATGTGAACAATTCCCATAATCCATCCCATCCCTTTCAGCGCACTTTAGACTTCACGGTGAACAAACCACCATACCTTTCACCTCATTCTCTTCGACATGCTGTGGACTCTGCGGGGAACAGCAAATTTTGACATACTGGAGAATTTAAAAGGAAACCATAGCCTGCAGCAAAGTACTGAGGTGTGTGTTTATGTGGCACAAAAGGTTCAATACACATTCATGCAGTGTATTGGGTAGGGTAGCAATTGTGCGACCCGATTGGGGAAGGAGTATGATGGTAAATCAGATAATGACTGCAAGCAGTCCACAAATGTTCATAAGATTCAGTCCAATTTATTTTCTTTTATATACTCAAAACAAAAAGACTTTCTCCATATTTATCACAAGAATACAGTAAACAGTATGAATTTCAGTATACATTTACCAAATTATATGTAAGATGAAATACCACTGAAGTTTACGATTTATATCATAGTTCACTTTAAAGTCATATCTGTTTACTTTCTTTCAATTATTTTTTTTTTACTAAATATATGAAATATTTGGAATTTCATTTTCTGGCCTAAATTTGATCATTTAGTTACTGAATCAATTCTCCTCCTCCTCCTCTGAATCTGCAAAATTAATAAAAAAATAATTTATCAGACAGAAATTACTTAAAAGATAATCAAGAAAACAAGTGACATGCTGCTTACATGCCAACTCTCAAATTGTTTACAGTACTGGTTATCTGTAAGTTTGTCTGTTCGCAAGTGCTCAAACATGCTTTGAGTTAAAATTTCATTGTCAAATTCATACACAGAAACCAGAAGACATGAGAGAGGAGTCATTACTGATGGGAAGAAGACGTAGAGGAGGTTCATGCAAAAGAGCAGTTTGACAATACCAGAATGTTGAGGGGGACATTGGATTACATCAGTGACTAACTGCAAGACCCTCTCAGAAAAGTACATGTTTGAGGCATAACACTTCATAAAATACATAGCAATCAGGCCTTTTTGGCAGACATACTTTTTCTTCTTTTTTTGCCATTTTATATGTCTCTAAAACAATCAAATCCATGTTTAGTTTTAATGCAAGTTTTAACTGTAAGCCCATTTGAGATGGTTATACTTTGATTTAAATTACCCCTTAGCCAAGAGTTGCAGTTATCTTGCCTTAATGATTTGTTTTCATTTTGCAGAGTCTGTGTTTCCTATGTTATGCCAGATTCATGGTGATGATGAGGATGATTACTATTATTACTGGTGGATTATTATCAATGTTGTAAGCCTAAAATTTTTTTGTCCTCCCCCTTCTCAATGTTTATGATGAGTCACTGCCCATGTCCTTAGGTACAGTTTTTGACAGCTATAACTATTTCACTTCATTAAATGAAAGGGGGCCAAAAAACAGTTGTGTCCCTGGTTCAAAACTCTAAGTAGGAAAAAGTTTTTAAACAACAACAAAAAAGTACCTGACAGATACATACATTTTGATACTGTAACAAAGGCATCAGATTAAATCAATGGTATTTTGCAGAGTTTAGGTGTTTATATGTAAAAAAATGTTAATTTTAAAAGCTTGTAGCTCATACTTTAGACTGAACAGAAAATTACAAAAGTTTTTTTCTTTCAAACAAAATGTATGAACTGAGCAACTTTTAACTTTAAAAGAACAAAGGTAAATAATTCTAATTTATCTAAAATCTGATCAGATAATGAGTGCAAGCTCTCCACAAATGTTCATAAGATTCAGTCCATTCATTCTCAAGTTAAAAACTTTAACCAAGTAAACACACACTCAATAGTCTCTAAATTGGTATTGTAAGAATGTAGATATATACTTCAGTGGGCCTTGACATGGACTGAAGCCCTATCCAGCATTGGTCCATGTCTTGTCCTCAATGTTGCCAAGAAAGGCTCCAGCACCCAACGACACTGAACTGGATTAGGCAAATTTGGGACAGTTATTTTATGTTGTTAAGACATTATGACTCATTTCTCCTTAAAGCATCCTATTTGTCTCAGAGGGCAATTTAATCCATTAATTTGCAGTGTTGTAATGTAATGAAGTAATAATACTTTGTTACAGTACTTAAGTATTTTTTGGGAGTATCAGTACTTTACTTGAGTTTATATATTTCTGACAATTTTCACTTTTACTTCACTATATTCCCTAAGCAAAAAGTATACTTTTACTCCGTTACACTTCCCTTAAGCATCTTTGCTAAAAAAAAAAAAAAAATATATATATATATATATATATATATTTATATATATATATATATACATACACATATACATACACACACACACACACACACACACACACATACATACAAACATTCCCCGAAAGTAAGACCTACTCCGAAAATAAGCCCTAGTCAAGATTGTCAGCTCAAAAGTAAAGTGCCTAAGGCTAGGTTTATACTTCACGTGATACGACACGTGTGCCGAAACATCCATTAAATTCTGAGGACACCTTTCCACAATATCTCTGAAAAGGGTGTTTAATGATTACATCCATCAATCAGGGGATGCGCCCATTCCAGCAGCATCAGCGCAAGATAGAAACAAAATCCCAGGATGGGGCATCAGCTCATCGCAAGGTGAACACAAGCACACACACACACTAACGTCATTGTAGCTTCACCAAATCCCCAAACCTTCATGTCTTTGGAAGAAATACTGAGCACACTGTGGAAACCCACCAGGAAAACATGCAAACTCCAGGCAGGGATCACAAGGGACGTGATTCCCTGCGAAACAGCAGCGCTACTGCTCTGCCACCGTACCATCCCACAAGTGTAATTATTAGCAGTATTCATTATTGAAACAAAGTTAACGATTTTTATGCAAAATGAAACATACATATATTAATGTATTTCATCATGAAAGTGATATCAAGTATAAATCTAAGAATTGTAAATTTGCAGAAAGCTGGAATATCATAAAGTTAATGTGTTCTGTGTGGCAATCTATTGGTGCTGTCAGATCAGGAGGAAGCCCCAGAAGCGCGTAGCGATTTAACAACTGGGTTGGTTTTAAGATGACATTTACGACGGTCTGCTTTAATGATAAAGTAAACTACGAGGTTAAAGAGGACATTTCGAGGTTAAATAGACATTTTCATTATGTCCTTATTTTTGTTCTCTGTGGCTCAAATATGCCACCATACATTCTGATGCTATTGTAAAGGTAAAAAAAAAGACAGCACAGAAGATAGTATGTGAGACTTTTAAAATATATCGAGTCACTACTTTGGGGAATATGCGACGCTTGAATATAAAAGCACCACGAATGCATTTGTATGTCAGCATTTTGCTTCACCACATCGAACCATTCATCAAACATCGAAGAGCGCACCTCGATCCTATAGGATCCTAAAAGCGGCTAATGTAGCAAGAAATTCAGGCTGGAATTCAGGGTTTGAATGTGGACAGTTATGACGATATTCCAGAAGAAGATGACATGAATGTATATTGTTGTACATGAATAAACATAAGACATCCCCTGAAAATAAGCCTTAGTCCATCTTTTGGAGCAAAAATTTATATAAGACCCGGTCTTATTTTCGGGGAAACACGGTGTGTAAATTATAATATATATATATATATATATATATATATACACACTGTATATACACTGTATATATAGTTGGAACACAGACTAGAAGCGAGTGGTGAATCAGAGATCCTTGTCTGCAAGCATGTTGATTATTCACAATAACTTACCTCAATGCTCCCAAACTGTGCATTAATTTAATTTAGTTATCATAATAATTAACATTATGCCTTTTGGGATATCTAGCTAATGTTGCTGATCAGAGTTGTAGAGTGGCAAAATGATGCCTGGTGTAGAAAGGGAAACTAAGCATCCTTCTTCGATCAAAATGGATAAAACAAATTTACTGTATTTACAAAGAAAACAAAAAAATATTTTGGAATTTTATTTATTTACATAAACAAATTACAAACTTTGATAAAATTAACACAATTTATAAAAAAATAAAGATTCATGTCTGTGCGTAACAGTTGAACACTTTGCACCTCATATGCTAATATACTATACAAAATTAACTTACCTTAAATAACGGCAGAAGCACACTGAGAGCATAGACATACGAGTAGATAGAGGATCACTATGAGAGCGTATTGACTGGTTGTACATCGTGGTTCAGACAATAAAGGCACACACCGCTCAGTTGTGTGTTTACATATTAGTGGTGTGGCGATTTTCAAGCAGTGCGTCATTTTCATTGTTTTTTACTTAGAACTCCACTTTTATTTCCAACAATTTGGCTGTGGTTGTAAAAGACAATATAAACACTTTTCAATGTGCAAGTTGTTTACAAAATCATAAAAAGTAAGGGGAAATATCTATAAAAGTTTTACTAATTTTCAGTGATACAGTAATCCCTCGCTATATCGCGCTTCGCCTTTCGCGGCTTCACTCCATCGCGGATTTTATATGTAAGCATATTTAAATATATATCGCGGATTTTTCGCTGCTTCGCGGGTTTCTGCGGACAATAATTTCTGGTACATGCTTCCTCAGTTGGTTTGCCCAGTTGATTTCATACAAGGGACGTTATTGGCAGATGGCTGAGAAGCTACCCAACTTACTTGTCTTTCTCTCTCTCTTGCGCTGACTATCTGTGATCCTGACGTAGGGGGTGTGAGCAGGGGGGCTGTTCGCACACCTAGACGATACGGATGCTCGTCTAAAAATGCTGAAAGATTATCTTCACGTTTGTACCTTCTGTGTGCAGCTTTTAAGTGTGCTGCACGGTGCTTCGCATACTTAAAAGCTCAAAGGGCACGTATTGATTTTTTTATCTGTCTCTCTCTATCTCTCTCTCTCTCTCACTCTCACTCTCTATCTCTGCTCCTGACGGAGGGGGTGTGAGCTGCCGCCTTCAACAGCTTTGTGCCGCGGTGCTTCACATACTTACAAGCCAAAGAGCCCTATTGATTTGTTTGCTCCTTTGAAGAGGAAGATATGTTTGCATTCTTTTAATTGTGAGACTGAACTGTCATCTCTGTCTTGTCATGGAGCACAGTTTAAACTTTTGAAAAAGAGACAAATGTTTGTTTGCAGTGTTTGAATAACGTTCCTGTTTCTCTACAACCTCCTGTCTTTCTGCGCAAATCTATGACCCAAGCATGACAATATAAAAATAACCATATAAACATATGGTTTCTACTTCGCGGATTTTCTTATTTCGCGGGTGGCTCTGGAACACAACCCCCGCGATGGAGGAGGGATTACTGTATTAATGTTTTTATTAAGGTCAATTAGTGCCCTTCAAAGAGCGGCGCCTGGTGTGGGTGCACAGTTCGCACCACCTATGCTACTGCTCTGTTGCTGATAACATCTTAATCACAAATATACTGTTTACCGCTGAATTCTGTGGAATTAATTCAAAGCAACACTCTGGACAAAACTGTCCATTATTGTGAAACACTCTTATAAGTTATTACCTATCATTCGGATCTTTCCTCAGTGTATTATTGACACTGGGGGAGGGAATACTCGTGGCTGTGGCAAATTAAAGAAGAGTATTCAAAATTCAGTTAATAACAAAAAAAAATGATTGTTACAGTTAGTGGCACAAATTAGGGCTAGTTGCAGATGGGGCAAAAGTAATATGTAACTGTGTGTTATTGAGTAGCTTTTAAATCCTGTAACTAACTGTATCCTGAGGGATAGATTAAGGGAGGGAGTGAAGAAAGGCGGGGTGAATTAAAGAATGGAAGGAAGAAAATTGTGAAGACCTAATTTTCCCACAACTGTAAAATAGGCTAAGGCGGTGTACATGCTTAAATGAATAAACTTAATTCTATAAAATTTGCCTACTTTTTTATTAACAACATTTACTTTTACTTTCAATACTTAAGTACATTTAATATCAGAAAAATACTGTTGATACTTAAGTACAGAAAACATGAGATACTTTAAGACATTTACTCAAGCAGTATACTAATAGGAAACATTAACTTGTATCAAAGTAAATTTCTGGTAAGATACTTGTACATTTATTCAAGTGTGGATTTCAGGTACTTTATACAACACTGTTAATTTGTGATCCTATATCAAGATTGGAGACATGTGTCAAACTTCATCATGTATTCAAAGTTACCTGAACTAGTAAAGATTTTGGCAGAAATTTTGGTCAGATGATCTTGTCAGGTCTGTCTATAAGCTTACCACCTAGACTGCCCTTGCATGCTGTATGTTATTTGCCTGTACATGGTCAAGGAAAAGTCAAATCAATTAAGTAGCTTAACCCTACATCCAGTTGGGTGGTCACTTGAGCGTCCACTAGAAAGGCAACACACAAAACTTCTAATTACTAATAAATTTTTTTTCTACCTGTCCTCCTGATAACTAAGACTCTGTACTACCACTAGTTACTTTTTTCTGTGGATTTGCTTAGAGGAAACCTTCCAGAGCTACTTAGTCTTGCTTACAACTCGAGAGGTCTTATGAGTTGCCATTTTGTTCTGAAGACATCCAAAATGGATTGATGTCACGAAAAACAAGAACTACAAAAACTACATTTTCATACAATTTAAGGTGAGAACTACTGTCACCTCTATATGATGTTCTTCCTGTCATTGACGGTCACTTAATGCTGCATCAAGCTCCTCAGCTTCTCCTAAGAACAGTTTGTCTGTGCACAGATTAATGTAATTACATAGTACCATTCTCAAGTTTGTTTACCCTAGCCCCTAAACACGTTTACTACTATAAATTTAAATGAAGGTAAATAAACTAAACTCACAATCTCACTGGACACAGCCTTCTCCTTCTTCCATTTGTTGATATGCGCTATTCAGTTAATAAGAGTACCGGGTGACGCAGACACTCACTTCACTCTCACATGTTCAGCTTTGATCCTGTGCAGATAAAAAAACAGCAAAAAACCCCTCTAAGGCGAAAAATGCTGTAAAAAGCACTGCACGACCCTTACTGGAAATTAAAACTACATTTTAGGAGTAAATGGTACCAATGGAAAAAAAAATGCACAAATAAAAGGTGTTTCCAAAATGTTTTTTCTTTTTCTGTAATACTTACATGGGAGCAATATATAATAAATATATGCCTAATAACTTCAGATGAACACCAGTCCTTTACAATTCCCTGTCTTACAGGGGGGTTAAACAGTTTTACAGATACAAGAATTGAACTGGAGCGGAGCTTACACTTAAAAAAAAAAAACACTCTGTACATGTACTGTGCAGAATATTCAATTGTGTAAGCACTAAAGAATGTACTATATTATGAATGATTTCTGGTCTAAATTACGAAAAACAGTTCACATAAAAAAAGTTTCTTCTTTTAATTATGAGCAGGCAAACGGACAAGTGAACAAAGTTTTAGCAGTCCATACAATTTACCACAAATAGAAAAGAAGCATCTTTTAGACAGCTGAATAAGGAAGTGACACAGCATGTAAGGAATAATTTTCAACTAATGAAGCAACTTCTACTATTATTTACTATGTACTAATAAACATATTGACTGTATGTCTAATTGTGAATGTTGTATGCTGTTAAATGAGTCTAAAATAATAATAATAATGCATTTTATTTATAGGGGCACTTTACATTAGCAGTAAATCTCAAAGTGCAACATAAAAAGAGTAAACAAAGGCAAGGCAAGCATAAAACAACAATAATTATTGCATTCTTGTTAATAAGCTTTCCTAAATAGAAAAGTCTTTAGCGGTTTTTTAAAACAGCCCACAATCTGCTGTGTTCTTAGGCTCTCTGGTAGAGCATTCCAGAGCCGTGGAGCAGCGGCTACAAAGGCTCGGTCTCCCATTGTATGAAGTTTGGTCACAGGGGGGCGAAGGCGGTAGGTATTTGTAAAACGGAGGTTTCTTGTAGTGGACTGTAATATAAGGAGTTCTTTAAGATATTGTGGAGCATTTCTATGGATACACTGATGAGTGAACAAACAGAGTTTGTATTCGATACGGAGATGGATAGGGAGCCAATGAAGTGACCGAAGGATTGGTGAGATATGTTCATATTTACACATCCTAAAAGAAAATAAGCCCTCAATATTTTATGCATCAGGGACTAGCTTTATTAATTAAATTAATGGAAATAATTTTTTACCAAATACCTTTTATCAGCATAATTATAATCAGGCTGCTGGTATGTCACATACTACTTACATTGAAATCTGTATTGTAATTATTATTACTGGATGAACAAATAACATACAGCAATAACACCAGTACAAGGATGTCCATGAACTTTTTTAAAGATAGATACTAATAAAACATAACTTTTTCCAAATCTAATTCAATTCAAGCCGTTTGACAGTCTTAAAGTGATATTGAGCAGTATCCTCAAGAGTTAATTTCAGCAACAACCTAAACTTAATTTTACCACCTAACAATCCAACATGCAAACCCTACCTCCATAATTACTGGAGCATTATTTCCATTGGTCTGACTGAACAAAATTGCATAAGATTGGAAAGTTCAACAGCTATAAACTCAACCATCCCAGATCACCTGTCACAAATGTTTATCTCATGTACAACTGAAATGCACAGGTTATCTTCTGAAATTGCCATCCTAAGCACACCAAAGCATTGTTAAAACACGTGGAAAACTACTTACCTTTGTCAAAATGATTTGTCTGTGAGGTCAGATACTGTGCTAGAAATTATGAGATGCTGCATTTCTATATTAGTTTATTTTCTTGCAGTTTGGACTGCCTCTCAAATTTTACTTCCAATTGTTATTCTGATCTAGTCCCAAGCTATTTACATGATCTACTGAGTGTTTGAATTTATTTGATTTATAATACATCTAAATTATTTTGAGATCATCCCTGACAAATATACTGTATTACATTCTATTGTGTTAATGTTTGTGGAGTAAGTAACCTTTTGAAGTTAAATGATGTGAAAAGGAATATAAAAAGAGTTTTTTCTTAATGTATTGAAAGGAAGATTTTCATTAACTACATTTAACACTAGCTTTTAAAACCTGGCTGTAAAACCTGGTTCTTTGTAGGGCTGTGAAATTCATATTCACATTTAAAATATAGTGGAATGTGTATTGACATTTGGCGGCACGGTGGCACAGTGTGCAGTGCTGCTGCCTTGCAGTTAGGAGACCCGGGTTTGCTTCCCAGGTCCTCCCTGCGTGGAGTTTGCATGTTCTCCCCGTGTCTGTGTGGGTTTCCTCCGGGTACTCCCATTTCCTCCTACAGTCCAAAGACATGCAGGTTAGGTGCATTGGCGATTCTAAATTGTGACGCCCTGCCCAGGGTTTGTTTCCTGCCTTGCGCCCTGTGTTGGCTGGGATTGGCTCCAGTAGACCCCTGTGACTCTGTAGTTAGGATATAGCGGATTGGATAAATGATGGATGTATTGACATTTTGAATATATAAATTTGAAATGAAAATTTTAAATATCTCCAGCCAAGGCTGTGTTACTCAAAACATCCCTATATAACATGTTAGGATTTTTCAATTTCAAGTCTTCATTTCCAGCAAAAACTGTTTTTTGCGTTGGACAGCAGATCCAGTCATCACTGAGATGTACCCGTAGAACTTAAACTAATAATAATAAAAAAAAATCTGCTGAACAATTTGTGTTGTTCAGATGCTTGTTAAAATCGAGAAATGCTGCTATCCTGCAAGGAGATGCTTAGTTGTATTTATTTTAAAAATTCGGCATCCACAAAATTGAGTTTTTGACTTAAAAAGTATAAGCACCACTAAAATCGGGTACAAAAAGTGACTTCTGTTTGCATGTTACTATTTTCCTGATGCTGCTGCCTGGCAACTGTATATAGCTATAGAACGGGAAGAGATAACAGAAACATAAAGACAATCAAAACAAGCAAATCTGATCTAAGCCAGTGAGACATAGGGAAAAAAGAAACGTAGGCATCGACCTTAACAAAAAGGATGGAAAAACCAGCAAGCTACATCATGGCCATCGGACCTTACTCCTTTTCTGTGTTAAATAATGTTATCTTATTTTAATTTTGTATTTTGTCTTTTATTTTTCTTTTCTTCATTATGTAAAGCACTTTGAGCTACTTTTTGTATGAAAATGTGCTATATAAATAAATGTTGTTGTTGTTATTTGCAAGTATAAGATTAATGTTATACAATGAGAGCAACTACAGCAAAATTGCAATCAATTTCCAGTAGTACTAGGGTGTTGTACCGTGTTAGCCATTATGAATGTAGAGAAAAGCCAAGCAAAATGACACCTTTTATTGGCTAACTAAAAAGATTACAATATGCAAGCTTTCGAGGCAACTCAGGCCCCTTCTTCAGGCAAGATGTTATACAGAGACTGAAGTTCCCTATGTTTATATACACACTCTAGGACAAGAAACAACATTGGTAAATCTTTAAATGAGAAATTTTAAATGTAAAAAATTAATAGATTCATTCAGGCTAGGATTAATTTAACAAGAGAGAAAAGAACAATGTATTGTCAAGATCTCTGGATAAGATAACTGTCCAACAAAGACTTAAGAAGTTTGTAATGAGTTTTTTCAAAACAATGTGGATCTGTAGACAGGTTGTCTGTCATTCTGAGAGATGTAAACAATCCTCATATCTGGCCATAAACCTCTTGTCTCTATTCAATCCATGTTGTAATGTATTAAATTTTAGCATGAGCTTAACTTCCCATTGTTTTCTCTCTTGCTGTGTTTTGAAGTTGCCCATAAGCACTGTGACTTTAAAGTCCCTCTCACAGTGTCCATGACTGTTGAAGTGGGCCGCTACAGGAACATCTGTGTTGCCATGTTTAATGTGGAACCTGTGTAAATTCATTCTCTGGCGGAGTGTTTGTCCAGTTTCTCCCACATAGGGTGCAGTGTCAGGACATTTCATGCAGAAAATTAGGTAGACTACATTAGATGATCTGCAGGAAAATGATCCCTTTATGTGATGTTCAAGTCGGCAGTGTGGTATAACTATACGGTCTGTATCATAAATGTGGGCACATGTTTTGCATCTTTTCTGTAGGCATGGAGATGTGTCATTTTCTGTTGGTTCACTTAGGGAGCTTCAGACAATTAGTTGTTGAAGGTTTGGTGGTTGTCTGTATGCCAGGAGGGGAGGTTTAGGAAATACACTGAAAAATGTATTCCCACTCTATGTGGGAGTAACTGGACAAACACTCCGCCAGAGAATGAATTTACACAGGTTCCATATTAAACATGGCAACATAGATGTTCCTGTAGCGGCCCACTTCAACAGCCATGGACACTGTGAGAGGGACTTTAAAGTCACAGTCCTTATGGGCAACTTCAAAACACAGCAAGAGAGAAAAGAATGGGAAGTTAAACTCATGCTAAAATTTAATACATTACAACATGGATTGAATAGAGACAAGACTTTTATGGCCAGATATGAGGATTGGTTACATCTCTCAGAATGACTGACAACCTGTCTACAGATCCACATTGTTTTGAAAAAACTCATTACAAAATTCAAAAGACTTTGTTGAACAGTTATCTTATCCAGAGATCTTGACAATACATTGTTCTTTTCTCTCTTGTTAAATTAACCCTAGCCTGAATGAATCTATTAATTTTTTACATTTAAAATTTCTTATTTAAAGATTTACCAATGTTGTTTCTTGTCCTAGAGTGTGTATATAAACATAGAGAACTTCAGTCTCTGTATTACATTTTGCCTGAAGAAGGGGCCTGAGTTGCCTCGAAAGCTTGCATACTGTAATCTTTTTTTTAGCCAATAAAAGGAATCAATTTCCACCAAACACTGACTTGAAAAAAATAAATACATAAACAAGCATTTTCTTTATTCTAGATATAATTTATTCCAAAAATCATGCTTTAACCATTAGATAATGTTAATTTTCAAGACTATGTCTAACTTTTGATAAACTACTTTTGCGCTAAAGCTAAAAAATTATGCTTAATTTGAATTTTTTGCTTACAACTGTGTTATGTCTGAATTTACGCACTGACACAACAGATACAGTAAATTGCTTTAAAATGTGATGGATTTCACTCTATGGTATGAATCAAATTTTACTTCAGTTATTTTTTTTATTCTAGTAACTTAAATTTATAGCTGATTGGCCTTAAATTATCCTGCTATTGCTAAGTAATAATTACATAACTTTAATAGTTACTAAATGGTGTTCTGGTACTTTCTGTTAGGTGAGAAATAACAATATTTTATTTATCCAGCTATTACTCATCACAATTTGTGCATTTCACTGTTTTAGTCTGTTCAGTTTTACAATAAAAAATCCATTGATGAGCACTGACACATGGCTAAGGATTCTAGTTTTGTAACCTGTCTTTTAATAATTGATGGACACCTAAGATTTTGCTAATTGTTGCTAGTTCAACAGAAAATAAGACATATTAAATGCAGCCAAAAATCTTCGGACACACATAATTGCATGTTTTTATAATCTTAAAAAAATATTGATTTAAAGATGATTGCTTAAATACCTAAAATTTATTTCTAAAACAAATGCTAAACTCTGTCAATTTATGAATTTCCTTTGAAAACAAAACAAAATAATCATTATATCATCCCAACTACTACAGTATGTGTATATCTTTAAAAAATTATCTTTAAAATGTTGTGGAAGTTATATCCTTGATAATGTGTTTGAGACAATTAGTTGTGTTCTGACAAGGTAGTGTGGAATTGCAGCAAAGAATCCACTACAAAAGGAGACAAATAAGATGAGACAACACAGGCATTGGACATTAGACCATTGTAAATTGTCCTTTGATCTGACAGTCCACACTTGTGATTTTCAGTTCCACCTGCTTTGTGTACATGAAACACAGAGAAGGCAAATAAATGATGACTGCATGTATAATTACCACTGTGAAGCATGAGGATGGCGGAGTGATAGTCTTATGCTGGTGATACTGTCCGTGAACCCTTTTTTTTTTTTTTTTTTTTTAACATAAAGGCAGGCTTAACTAATTCTGCAGCAATTCTCCGCCCCATCTGGATTACACTTAGGAGGAGTATTATTTTTTTCCCCAATAAGACAATAGCCCAATACATACCACTAGGCTGTCTAAAAGCCATCTGGTAAAGAAGGAAAGTGAAAGAGGACTTCAGCAGATGACCTGGCCTCTACAGTTGCCCAACCTAAACCATTTAATAGAGAGCTTGGGCTGGGTTGGACTGGGAAGGAATGGAAAAGCATTCAATAAGTGCTCAGAATATGTGGGAACTCCTGGAAATCTACAGTATAATAAAAGCATCTCAGATGGCTACAGCTCGTGAAGCGGGTTGATAGAATGTCAAGATTGTGCAAAAGGTGGCTGCTTTGAAGAATCTAAAATATAATTATGATTTAACACTTTCTTGGTCACAACATAATCTCATATGTGTTATTTTATATTTTAAATGTCTTCACTATTATTCTAAAATGTACAAAATATCAAAAAATTAAAACCCTTTTGAGTAGGTACTGTATGTCCATACATGCATACAAAGAGACACAGACAGACAGACTTCTTTGACAGTGTGTACTTGGTATTACAGAAGCACATGATTTGGGGAGAACTGAGCAGTTTCTTCCTCCCCATTAATCACCTGTCTTGTAATACTCAAGATAGTTATAAAAGTTTAAGTACTTGCCTAGGCACATGGATGGCTAATGAAAACAAACGTTGCTTATTTTAGGAATGAGAACTGTGTTTAATAATTAATTAGTTTAAAGGTGAAATGAACTCAGTGCAATATATGGAGGTTTGCACAACTGTCTGCACTTCGAGTGAACCCTACATGTTAGGTCTTCACAGGTAAATACCGTATTTTTCGCACCATGAGACGCACTTTTTTTTCCCCAAAGGAAGGTTGGAAATGTCTGTGCGTCTTATGGAGAGAATATTGCGTCACAGACCATGATGTGTATTACCTGACAAAAGTCAACATCCAGGGGTAGAGGGCGACAAAACTCACTGTTATGTTACAGGCATTCCCTCTGTGCTTGGAGGAATGTTAGACTCATTGACTCGGCATCTAATCCTTGCGTGTCTTGCAAAATGTAAACAAATGTAAACAAAGGCAAGATGGCATCGACATCTCACGAGGGAGCGAAGCGAGTGCAGAAAACAAATGTTTTGCGCATTATAACTGAGTCGGACTTTTGTTGAGAGTGATCAGGAGATCGAACAAGAGAGTGAGGAACTGGCATCAGCTGATCGGGACACCAGCCGATGCCGCCCCAGCTGAGCGCATTCGTGCAGCCGATGCACCTATGGCAAGATTTGTGTGGGAGGAATACCTAGACACTGATCCGTGGGAGCCAAACTGGCTACTGGACTTCACAAGACAGTAGGTTTTGCTGTTGGACTCGACAGATTACCAGCCGCTGGACTACTTCAGGCTGTTCTTTCCTGAAGCTGCCTTTCAGCTACTGTCAGATGAGACAAACAGGTATGCAGAGCAATTTTTTGAATCGAGGGCTGTGCTTGCACCGCATTCTCGTTTTTCAAACTGGAAACCCACAACAAAAACGAGATGAAGGACTTTGTGGCATTACAAATAAAGATGGGACTAGACTGGCGATATAACTTAAGGGAGCATTGGTCCAAACGTGTGTGATGATAGGTACTTGCTCCTGCAAAGTGATTGTAAGCAACTGAGCTTCATAAATTCTGACACTAGCGATGAGGAGTTCTTGGGGTTTCCATAAAACTAGAAGAGTGCTTGAACCTTAAAGTCTCTCCTTATTTGTTAATGACAGTGATGATGTTTCTTAATACCACTGTTGAATTTACATGGTTGAAGTATTATTCTGCTGTATTTTATTAAACATATTAGTACTCCATTTGGTTCAGAATATTTTTTTTCTTGTTTTCCTCCTCTAAACCTAGGTGCATCTAATGGTCAGGTGCGTCTTGTGGAGCAAAAAATATGGTAGTTATTTTAGGTTTGTATCTAATAAGAATTAAGTTTATTATTTTTTTTTTAAATACTAGTATTGTTAATTACTCTATATGACATATTAATCTCAGAAAAATTTTACTGAAAACATAAAATTAATACGACAATGCTAACTTGTTGATTTTAAGTAGACATTTTGAATTTCAGTGAAAAAGGAAACAGTACACAAAACACATTCTTGTCACTTTAAAACACTTTAAAAACAAATAATTCATTCTCATTTAAAAAAAAAAATATCCATATTTCTTCCATTTATATTTCTATTGTTGTTTGCCGACAGTGCAGAGTCAGCTATTCAATACATTGATTTGTATACCTAACAGTTTAAAGTCAAAGGGCAGAAGAAGAAGAGCCCCGTGCAATACCACTACTTTCCAGTGTACCCCGAGTGGCAGAATAACCATAAAAAAAAGAATTTGCCAGATTACTGGACTATTTCCACTCTACACTTCACTCTTTCAGATTAACAAAAATAACAATAAGAAGAGTTGTCTATTCTATTCTCCCAGCACTTTAAAGGCATATAAAGTGTTCCCCCACATTCTAACTCTTTATTTAATCTTTATCTTCTTCTGATTTTCAGTAAAGCACAACAGGTAAAAATGAAAAGTATTAGCTTTCTGGTATTATGCTAAATAGCTCTTTTGCCTTCCGGTAAGGGGACCAGGGTTTGCGCATCCAGTCCTCCCTGTTGAGTTTGCATTTCCCCATGTCTGAAAGGGTTTCCTCTAGGTGCTTTAGTTTCCTCCCATAATCCAAAGACATGCAAGTTGGGGAGCACTTGTGATACATAAGTGTGTGTGTGTGTGAGTGTGTATGTTCACCCTGCAATGGACTGGAACCCTGTTCAGGGTTTGTTCCTGCCTTGCACCCTATGCTAGCTGGGACAGGCTCCAGCACCCACTGTGGCTCTGTTCATGACTAACTGGTTTGAAAATGACTGACTGACTGACCATTATACTAAATGTTATAAATATGAGTTGCAAAGCAGACATCTTTGGGAGCACAAAGTCCACATAAAAAACAGAATTAACTATCACTTACCATGAGCGCCCATATACCATTCACTCTGAGTGCAGGGCTTTCACTCTGGGTGAGGTTACAGAGCAGTTCAATTGCACCGGACTCTAATATTGGCTGCAGAAAGAAAAAAAATATTTGATGAATGTTCATTTCTGCACAAGTCAAGGAGTTTTGCAGTACTGTGAAACAGATAATACTGCAGCAAACCCTGGTAACAGAAAGTCACAATTTTTGCAAGTTGCAAAACAACTTTTACCAGCAGTAGGCATGTGGAACCTCAAATGACATAAATATGCCTGAATAAAATTACATATTTTTGCGAAATGTAAATTATATTGTATGTAACATTTATATTATTAACATTTATTATATTGTATGTAAATTTATGCAGAACTGGTTAAAAACTGGTCCAGCTACATACTGTTTAAATTAAAAACAAAATGTAAAAGAGAAACTAGTCAATATCCTTACTTCAAGATGGGAATATCAGAACCTAAATTTTTGTGCCAGAAAGAAGCCACATAGGTCACAAAGTGCCTGACACTCAACATGAGCCGAGGAACAAAAAGCCACATGGAAGAATGCACCCCACCATAGGCAATCTCGTCACTTGGAAACAGAGCAACAACTTAACATTGAATCTTTAAGGTTTAGTTTCATAAAACAGCTTTAACTGCATCAAGAAAATTAGAACTGTAACAAGCCAATGAACAAGCATGCTTGCTTATGTTCATCAAGCCAATGAATAACTGCATCATGTAAACTTCAAGCTTTTACAAGATACTGATTAAATTGGAAACAGAACAGCTTTGAGAAATAGCACACTTACTTACCCCTTGCCTGCGTACTAGAGTAAGGGAGGACAAAGGTGACTATAGCATAAAGCTAAAATTCCAAAATAGAAACATTAAATGTAAAAATAAAATCAAGAAACTCCAAAAAGCCACAAACTAAGAATAACTGCTACAATGAAATATTGGTGGAGGAAGTACTCAAAAAATCTACTTAAGTAAAAGTACAAATAAACAAGCCAAAATACACTCTTAAATCTGAAGAATCAAATTAACCTTTCTACTTAAGAGAATGTAAGAAAATACTTGCTTGAAAATATACTGAAAGTATTAGAGTAACACGTATTCCCTGATTCAACAGTATAATATGGCGTTAAGCTGTGCCTACTGAATGTATACTGTGTTAAATATACAGTAAAAAAAAAATTACAGGTTGTGTGATTTTAATTTAGAATGGTTAAGATTATGATGATAACCATACCAGTTTAATATAATGTTTATATATTCTGTTTAAAACAATTCCAATAATGAATTGTACAAAGTAATTAATGCATTCTAATATAAATGTGTTTTTACTATATTGTATTATGATGATTTTGATCTAAATAGAATGAGTCATGAATCACATGGGTGCTACTTTCACTTGCGCTTTAAACATCTAAACAATAGAGGTCGACGGGATAATGCATATGTTTTAAACCTCTAAACCAGGTGTTCTTAAACTTTTTAATCTGAGGACCCAAATTAGAAAATTGGTGCTGTACTGGGACCCAAGAAAAGGATTATTATCATAGTGACGACTCATAAAGAGACAAAAACAATGGCCATATAATAAAAATGCAAATGTTGTCTTTCCTTTAAAGTATATTTTCTCACATGAATATTACTAAAAGATAAAAGTGGGAGACTAAAGTATTATTACAGAACATTACTCTTTATCCATTCCAAAAATGTTAATTCAGAGAATGGTTATGGGGCACCTGCAGCCTATCCCAGAAACCACAGGTTGCAAGGCAAGAATGATCTCTGGACAGGATGCCAACCCATCACAGGGCAAGAACACCTGTTCTCCCAATGCATATGCATTTGGGACAATTTAGCACCACCTAGTCCGCCTAAACTGCATGTCTTTAAACTGTGGGAGGAAGCTGGAGGACCAGGAGGAAACCCACACAAACATGTGGAAAACATATAAACTCCAAACAGAGACCAACTGGGGCTTACACTTAAAACAACTATTACCATTCAAAACAGGAACAGATTTTGGAGGTGTATCACTGCCAGTGAAAATGCCTAGCTTTAATAAAGCTGAGAGAAAGAATTATTTGGGGTGTGGCACAAATTATACAATATTTTTTTGAAAGCATAGTATGAAAGGTCAATTAACTTTACCATTTTATTCATGGCACAAATTAACACTAGAATTACCAGAGCCATGAAAAAACTCGTAGATCTGTCCCACCTTAAATCGCTTCGCACCTCTCCATCAGCGTCTTTTGTCCTGTAAATGTGTCGATACGCAGCAAGCAGCCTGCTATCACATGCCCCCACCTATGCACAGTTTTCTCAGCTCAAGTCTGTTTACCTGCGTGTCAGTTGCTTAGGGTTGTACAGAGTGAGAAGTCAAGCAAAATTACAACTTTTATAAATACTATATCGTTATTTGGAACACATGCATTTCATGTGTGTTCCGTGTCTACAACAATCTATGTACAGTAAATACATCGTTAAAACAAACTTTTTCATGTTTTAATAATAACTGACAAAATGTAGGCATGAAGTGTATAATGTGTTGAGCCTGAAGTCCAAATATCAAATAAACACTTACACAAAAGGTACAAATATAACAGAACAAGTGCGCTTCTATTCAAGAATATAATT
>NC_041401.2:137216243-137268743 GCF_900747795.2 Erpetoichthys calabaricus | reverse complement strand
TATACGTTTGCAGTATGAAATAATTACTCTGATTCACTACTGGTAATTCTTTTAATTCAGTAACCTAACACCAGTGCTTTCTACCCTGAGTAAAGCTACCAAGGCCCAAGTCTCCTGGTGGCACCATACAAGTTAGAGTCACTGGCCTTGATTGAATAAACTAATAATTAAAACTTTGAAAAACTAATTTTTCTGTATTAACCTAACAGCATTAATAATTAACAGTTAGAAAACATAAATGAAATCTAAATAGGCTAATAGCACTGCTCTTTAAAGCTTACTCTTCATTTTTCTAAATGAAGAAATAGCCTGCAAATATTAACCGTGTATATATATCTTTATGTAAGTGCATATAAACGTATGAAATACAAATTATTTAAAGAGCAAACAAACAACTGGCTTTTTGGAACTGTTGTTTTCAATTACCATGAAAACACTTAATGTAAACTGATTAAATTGTTTCCCATAACTAAATCTTAAATGAACACCTTTTATAACGGAAACACTTGTTTTAAACCTTTCTCTTCAGTGAGGTAATTCGATTTTTTATAAAGAATTTGACACTCAGCCAATCTCTATTTTTGAGAGCTTGTGGTTCATTTTGGATGCAGGCTTCACACTCTCCCTTTCCTGGCACTTTACATATATTTATAAATTTGGCCAAATGTTTTTCCACTGCTCTTATTTCTTCTTCACTCCACATTCTCCTCTTCACTCGTTTATGACCTAAAAATTGCACCACAAAATTCCAATTAGCAGAATATAAACTTCTGTATAGCTTAGTTAAAAAAAGAATCTTTATTGTAGCACTGATGTGTACTCACCTTGGCAAACACTGTTAACTTTTGTTTCCTGTACTTGACCCTGAGCTCGTTTCATCTGCTTAACTTGCATTTCTAAACACAACATAATCAATTGTTACAAAATTTCAAGAATTATTTAACCTAATCAATTTAAGAAAATTTTGTCAAATTATTTTAGGAATAGTTAGGAAACCATAAACTTTAACACCAATGGATTTACAAAGTAAGGTGGAATGTACAAGAGCTTACCTGCTTCACCTTCATGATCACTTAATTCTTCCTCACTTTCTGATGTTTCATGTTCAATCACTACTTTTTCTACAGTAAAAAAAAGATATTTTAATAAAAGTCAAAGAAAAAATAGGAGCTACTTTTAAATACATCACTATACACGATAGTCAAATACAAAACTGAACTTTGAATACTGAGAAGGAAAGTAAATGCTTACAAAAATAAAATTGGTTCAGGAATTCTGGTAGAGAATTCTACTATTTAGGAATGTAGTTATGAACATATTTATGTTTGAATAGTTTGGTATTATCTAAATCTTGTTCACTTCAAGTGGACCAGGGTCATTCGGTTAGGTTAGCTTCAGAGTATGTCTGTCTTTATTGAAAAAGTAGGTGTCTACAGTACACTAAATTATCAGCATGTGAGGCATACTTCAAAATCATACATTTTGGACATATTTGTAGAACCAAAGTGGAGGTGGAAAGGAGGAGGTGCCCTTGTCATGTCAAACATGACACATCTGCCAAAATTCATAACTATTTTTACATTTACAAATGTTGTCTTTGCTATGCAGTATGCTATGTTTGGCTATGCATATGTATACACTAGGGCAGAGAGATCGAGAGAAAGAAAATGGTCATTACCAGTTGGATCAATGGTGATATCATCCAGATTTTTTCCTTTAAACTCTCCAAGGCGCCCAGTTTCCAGAGCTAAGAGAATTTTGCTGATCTTAGCCAACTGCAAAGTGCCTTCTGGGAGACGATAGTATTGCCTATGCACTCTAATGTCATGCCCAAGGAAATCAGCCAGCTGATCCAATTCTGTATCGTTCAAGTTAAGAACTTTTGACAGAGTTGCCACATGTTTTCGGAGTTTGGTCGATGAAAGCGTTTTAGGACTTTTTGCTCCACATTCTTTGGCAAAAAGCCGAATACAATCAGATCCACGAAAATGAGATAGAGCCGAAGGTCTTGCAAACATATAGTTGTTGTCACATGGCACACCACAAACATCTCTTTTTTCTGCAAGCAACTTCATTGCTCTGTGCATAGCTGGTGACAGCAGTATAGGAACCTTCCTTCCACGCTTGCCTTTAATTTCAATCTGATAAAGTGATGGCAAAGCTTTTGCTCTAGTTCCGAAAGAGCAAGAGCAACATCTCCATGCAAATCTGATACATCTCTTAACAAAAAGGTATTTAGAAGCATTCTGGAAACTTCTCCTTCTCTTTTGCGATTAAACAAAATAATTTGTGTTAAAGTGACTTTTGCAAGGCTTGCCCAGTTTCTTGCAGAGGCCTCAGCTAGAAGATTTTTGTAATTTTCTTCCTGTTTGTCATCAAGATACAAATGCATTTTTTTCACATCTTCGGTAAAAGGCAAAAGCTGAGGTGCATTCCACTTTGACTCTCTCAAACATCTTAGGGCTACAGATGAAATTAGCTCATTCCACTGGGTTTCATAAATTTTTCGGAAGCTTTGAGCATTTTTTACCATCATTTCATTTTCTTCTACCATTGCCTGGGCTTCCACTATATTTGCTATTTTCTGAAGGCTGTGGCCAAGCTTCAGTGCTAATGAAGGAGTTTTCATTGTGCCACTCTCCTGGTCGTACCCAGCAACACATTTCACTGCTGTTACTACATGTGGAAAGCTAGATGGAATTATGAAGTCTTTCATATTTTGCAATGGTGTTATTCGTCTTGCACATAACAACAAACGACCAAGCTCTCTAATCTTCTGACGAATGTATTCATGTTTAGATATGTCTGAACCGAGCCTGTTAAAGAGATGTCGTGCTATTTGTAAAATGCAAGGATCCTTCTTGACTATAAGTGAAATGTCATCTTTTATCATTTCACTCATTAGCTTCCAAAGGCCACTGTCAACACCAGGAGGCACAGGTTCAGCAAATGCACACAAAGACTGGACCCTATTTTTTCCAGGTTTTGGTTGATCACGTTTTCTAAGCTTGCAATGTTTCATGTGTCGCCAAAGATTGTGTCTTAAAAAAAAACCCTGACAATTTAAACAATGTGCAAAATCTTTAGATGGCAAACAATTTCTAGGTTGTCTTCGAGGTACGAGCATTCCTTTCCCCATTTTTAAAACTTCCACATTGTGAGCAAAATTGCCTCTGTTTCGAAGAAGATCTATTTGAAGTCTTCTTTCTTTTGATTTTCTTGGAAACTGGAGAGCTTTAGCAACTTCAGTCTCATTGTGATGAATTTGTTCAATATGCCTGGCAATTTTTGCATAGGACTTACCACAGAAAAGGCAAAACTGTTTTTTGTCATATACTCTTCCTCCACCAGTTTTTACAGAAACTGCCTTTACAGATACTGGATCATATTCTTTGCTTTCAGAGTCTGAAACAGTGGAATCAGGTACAGGTCTATCATATGTGGAACATGACGCAGAGGATTTCTCATCTTTATCTATTTTGTCACTCATGTATGCTGATAAGCTGTCACTACTGCAGTCTGGACTATTCTCTTCTGATGACTTAGGAATGTAGTCATCATCGCTTTGGTTCATACTGGAATCTGATGACTCGGAACAGTTCTGAAGCATCTCTTCACTCACCTATTAAAAACATAAGAAAGCCATCTAGAACCAAGTCCCTATACTGCATACTGATTTACAAGTGTTGAAAACTACATTATTGGATTAATGATTGATTTGTTTTATATTTATTATTAATAATGTATATACATGCAGCAATTGCTTAATATTTCAAAACCCACTATGAAATACTCAAACTGTTACTTTTATAGTGAAAATATTGAGTTATAAAGTTTATGCCATCGGGGTATAACTTACAATAACACTGTCAGAGCGCCTAAGTTTTGGCACAGTACAATCAAGCTCACTCTTTTCTAAAGAAACTGGTTCAGTGTCAGATCCACTGTTGTCTTCAGTCTGTAAAAATATAACTGGATGTCATATTCATTGGACACACATTATGATGTGTTAGTATTAGTACTGTTGTTAGTAGTAGTAGTAGCAATATTCCTACTATTGCTATCATTGTTGTTTTTTACTTTTACACTTTGCAAAGGCCAGTTACAATCAAGTACTTTCTGCTCAAATAAGTGTTAAGTGTCATTATAGGCAATTACAGGGATAACAGAATACCAGATTTTATAGTATGCTGTACATAATGTACATTAAATGAGATTATGCTTAATACATTTTTCAGGCCAAATCTTGAATGTTGAATATGGAGACAAGACAACAGTTTGTTAGGTCTTAAGAATAAGTGCAACACATACAGGAGAGTCAACTTTTCTTCATTAACTATCAGTATTAGGACTGTCATTTATAGCAGTTCATTTTTATTATGGAGACCTAAATGAATCAGAGTGAGGTAAAAGTACTGAAACACCACCAACATTCCTAGTGAGGACTTACATATATTTCAGTTCACATTCACTGTGGGGACATAGAGTAAGGGGTGAGCAGGAGTCAATCTATCTTTTATATAGCTATCCTTGTGGGAACTCGCACACATTTCAGGTCTCAACCACTGTGTGGACCTAAACTAAGTGGGTGGACAGTGGCACAAGACACCCCATCATCACTAACTAACCTAGTGGGGACTCGCACACATTTCAAGTCACAAGCATTGTGTGGACGTAATGCAAGTGGGGGAAGGTAGCACAAGTAACCCCATCTTCAATAACTGCCCTTATGGGGACTCTCACACATACTTCAGGTCATTCCTGTTATGAAGATCTCAGTGAAGTAGAAAGATATTTTAAGATTTAAAACACAACAAGCTGTCCTTGTGGGAACTCGCACACATTTCAGGTTAAAACCACTGTGTGGACCTAAACTAAGTGGGTGGACAGTGGCACAAGACACCCCATCATCACTAACTAACCTAGTGGGGACTCACACACATTTCAAGTCACAAGCATTGTGTGGACGTAATGCAAGTGGGGGAAGGTAGTACAAATAACCCAATCTTCAATAACTGCCCTTATGAGGACTCTCGCACATACTTCAGGTCATTCCTGTTATGAAGATCTCAGTGAAGTAGAAAGATATTTTAGGATTTAAAACACAACAAGCTGTCCTTGTGGGAACTCGCACACATTTCAGGTTAAAACCACTGTGTGGATCTAAACTAAGTGGGTGGACAGTGGCACAAGACACCCCATCATCACTAAATAACCTAGTGGGGACTCACACACATTTCAATTCACAACCATTGTGTGGACCTAAAGCAAGTGAGGGAAGGTAGCACAAGTAACCCAATCTTCAATAACTGCCCTTATGGGGACTCTCACACATTCCAGGTCATTTTCATTAGGGGGACCTTAGTGAAGTAGGCTGGGCAGTAAGAAATACGTAGCAATGACACATTTCCTGTGAGGATTCAGATATATTTCAGATCACTCTCATCATGAGGACATAAAGCAAGTGAGGAATACAGTTAACAGATCTTATGGGTAATGTCTATATAATTTTTAAACAAAACAACTTTATGAAATAAACTGTAGCAGATTAAATTTAAAAACAAAATAAGACATTTTGCCATTAAAAGATATATACAATGTATTTCTAGTTATATCTGTTAAGTAAAAAAACTGTACCTGCTCATTAGTAACAACTGCTTCTTTCTCTTGAGGTTCAGAAGTCTTTTCAGCTAAGCTATGACTGAGGGCCTTCTCTCTTCCATCAGGGTTCTGAGGAGAAGGCAAAATAATTAAATGATTAGCAAAATAAAAGGATAATATACAGTATAACATTGTATCATTAAGTGATGTAAAGTATTGGTCTAATAAAAAAAGTTTAAGGCAATAAAGAATTTTACCTGTTCATCAATAGCAAGAGTGCCTTTTACTTGTGCCAGTGTAGGCTGTTGAGCCAAGATCTGGCTTTGGGCAACATCCCTTTCCCCAGTGCCCTAAAAAACAGAATATTGATCAAATGCATAATAAAATCAGGTATTCTGTTATCACTTTCCAGTCTTGTATGCAATAATAATACTTCTAATACTAAAATGAACTTACTGGTTTCCCACTTGATGAAAGATGTAAAAACCTTTGTTGGATTTTTTAAATATCATATTTTGTCATAAATACTATATGAATGCCCAAAGTAAATCTTTGATATGACTTGACTGTTCCTTATAGTGCCTAATTCTCATTCAAAGATACTGTGAATCAAAAATTGCACACTAAATCAGCAGTAGTCACATTTCTATATGCACTATACATTATGTACATGAAATATTATTTCATATGGGCTAATTTATATTTTACATAATCCAAAAAGCAACCTATTACAATGGATATGTTTAACATCAAAAAAAGCCTAAATTGTTCATATAAAAAAATAAGTAACTTTTCAGTTACTTGAATAATTTCTGGGTTTCTAAGTCTTGTAGATGGTTGTACATTTTGCATGATTTACATGATATCACAAAAGGATAACCATATTTTTTCTTCCTCTTTAAACAACATTTATTCTTTTGGTGTGTGCACTTAATTTTTCTTTCTGTCATATGTTTCATTCAGAATTGTTTATGTGCTACAAAAGTTGGAAACAACTTTCACTAAGTCATACACTGTGTATGTTTTCTGAAAATGTATAGTGCAAATATCAAAATTATGCTAATCAATACCAATATGTTCTTGTTTAGGAAAATCTAGTGTGCAATTAATGATTTTACCCTACATTTATTCTTTCCTCTCTTAGTTTCCTATAATTAAGTGTACACAATCCATTTTCATACTTTTAATTGAAATTGTGGGACTATATCTGTGTTTCTTAAATTTATTATCATATAAAAATATATTTCCACTTCCAATCACACAGCTTGATTATCTAAAAATAGTGCAATAAGGTGTATAGACTCAGGCAATGTAACACATTGCAATGCATGTATAAAAATAATCATCAGTACTATTGTTACTTATTTAAAAAAATCTTTATTAAAATAAAATGCCTGTATATATTAATAATGTAGATTTAGTTACCTTGTCATTTGTCTGTAATGGTGATGATATAATGGTGGCTTTTTCTTTTCCCTGCATACAGACACAAACATAATTACTTCACTGGTGACAACAACCTAAGCTAATCCTAAATACATAAATAAAGACTACAGTTCTTACCTGCTTTCTCCAAGGCCATGGTCCATCTCCATAGCTGTATGTGATTTCTTCACCAGGAAGAATATCTCTTAAAGCAAACAGACAGAGGTGTGGCATTCCATCTACTGCCAGTTTCTTGATTTTGCAGTTTGGACTTTTGTGGTTGTCATTTATCATTCTTCCCACAGAGCCATCATCTTTGGCTCCATCAATGCTGTAACAGCAGTACAGTTTAAATACATACATAAAAATGACTAATATATATATATATATATATATATATATATATATATATATATATATATATATGTGGCATACACACAGCCAATTTACCTCATGTATTAGAACGAGTAGTGCTCCGTGGAAAAAATCGTGTAGCACATTTGGGTCTGAACCTGAGAGGATAGCGCCTCAGTTAAGTGAAAAGGACTATCGCGAGAAACTGACACAAAAGCAGCTCCGCGATCGCTATGTTACAGACAGAGCACTTGGAGCACTTCAGACACGTTTCAGGGCTGCTACAGTCCATTTGCCCGAGTGTGCGGCCGCCAGCATGCCTCACAGGGCAGGTGGACAGTGGGCATACAAACTGCCTCTGAGGCAGAGAGAGGCGGACAGAGGGTCGAAGCAGCTGGCTGATTCCACTAAAGTGCTCACTAACTGCGGTGTCTGAGAACGCGGATCTCGGAGCTGCTTCTTCAGGAGTCCCGACACTTCAGACTGCATAAGATATTTGCATTACACGTGCGCTATCAGGTTATTATTACGCCGTTTTTTTAATGTTAAAGCAGGTTTGTTGTATATATCATAAAGTATTTTATACATTATTTATTTTTTATTCGGGGACAGGGAAACCTGATTATACTGTCTGGCAGTATTACTTTGTTCTGCCGTTTACTTTCATTCTGACGTTTTGTTAACTATTGCAAAATTGACTTCAGAAGAGACTGTAATACACTTTCACCATAAATTAGAAAAATAAATACAGCTCACCACCAACTTTTACCATTCCATTTAAAGTCGAAAAGAAAGACGGCAGCGGCAGGATGATACACTCGCCTCCTCCTCTCACTTTCAGCCCTGTCTATTAGCTGACCGCGGTACTCTGCCACAAAGTCACCCCTTTCCAATGCCTCCACCGCAAACACTCCACGTCCTGCGAACGACCGAGTATGTCAAACGTACTTCGCTAATATAAATGCGAGGTTAATAATTAAAGAAAAAAAATTGGTTATAAACAACTTACCTTTCTCTGAATTGATAAATTTAATTTCCAATCCGCGTTTGTCCGAAGATGACCTCACATACCGAATAGCGTCGCTTTCCGGATTTATTCGTTGTCTTCTCATTTTCAACATACGTCTATATACAGTATATATATACACACATGTACATATAAACTCCCGAATATAAACACGCATAATTTGTGTTTTAAAATGAAATGTATAATAAAGCCGACATATAAAAATAGCCAAGCAGGGTCTTCTTAAAAACGAACAAACACAACATATCCTGGCAAACTTTTATCCAAGCAAAGCTTTAAGTAGATAAAAACGTCATCTTCATTGGCTAATAATAATAATAACGTTAAACTACTTACTCTAACATCACATGTATTAAAATACTGTTTACCTTTTTTTTACAGTTTGTAATTTATCCTTTCACTCTTTCAATCTTTCCTCCATATGCAGGCACCTAACTGTAACATCCGCTGTGGCTGCCCCATGACCAAAAGTGTGCTTAACCCTGCAGTACCGTAAAGTGCCTGTAGGGGGTTTTACACACTGTGAGCAGCCAGCCTCGAAACACACACACAAATTTTACTCAAAGAAATACGATTTTTGGGGTCATGGTAGATTTTGATGGTACACCCCTTAGGAAGCAATTTTGCATTAATTATAATGGTCAGAATTATGGGGACCTCATTTTTGGTCCCCACTTGGTCAGAGGTCCTCACTGTGTTGGTGTGCAGTCAGGCTTGTGTCCCCTTTAAGATAGTAATGCAAGTACACACACACACACACACACACATACGCACACACACTAAGAGAAGCATTATTTTACTCTGAATGCATAGTCAGCTACTGAAAAGAAACACATTTTAAACCGTATTGCAAACCTATAATATTTGACAAAGATTTATAAATTTCAGTTTAAATGAGGTGCTTGCTGCTGCTCTGCTGCTGTAGCTTCTTGGACCATTCTTGTATAGGTTTTTAATCTCTCATTCTCTGAAAGGAATGGTAGTGATTTAAATCTTTCATCAATGGCTGATGCCATATAAAGTGTGGCCATTTCCTGCTCACTTGCATACCATTTCTTCAGGTCCTGGTGAAGAGCATCATTTATACCTCTGACAAAGAGGTTATCTCCCAGACTCCCATGTGTGTCCTGCAGAAGCTGTATGTGAAGTGGGGCAATGACCAAGAGTGTGGGTGTGAGTGTCATCTAACATAACTAACATGCTGTCTTCAGTGTTTGTACAACAAATGCTTCTGCATTTGTTATAACTGACTCTGTGAAAGTCACAATCTCCTTCTTGTTCTTCCTCATCTTGGGGGTCGGTAGTGCAGCAGTGATTGCATGTTGCTGCTCAAGGAAACATTCATCCATATCAAATGCATTGTTTCACCAGTTTGGCACATCGGTAACCAGCCTTTGCTGTGGAAGATCCATCAATTTCTGCTTTTGCTGCAAAGCCTGAAGGCCTTGGGTACTTTTGTGGGAAAACCCAGGGACGTGTCTTATTGTGCATTGGCCGGTAGATTAATTGTGGGCTGACCCAACAAGTTTAATGTGTGCATATAGCATTTAATGTGAGAAAAGCCAGGTACCTGCGCTGCAACAAGCATTTTTGCTGTGTTGTCGGTGACGAACACTAGATCTTTTTCTTTAAACCCCTATTACATAGTGACATTACAAGGTAGCCTGGCCATATTAGCCCCAGTATGACTTTTATGCATAAGGATAAGTACTAGTAATGTGCAGAATGATTCTATTTAGTGATTCGATTCATTTGGTTCAATTCACCAAAATGATTCGAATCTTTGAATCACTGATTTGTTCACATCAAAAACAAGATATTCTAGTTTAAAATCTAGAATAATATCATAACAATGTAACAACTTTAACCAACACTGAAAGCAAAAATTACTAGACATGTAAACAGTTTCTTTTTAATAGCAGTCACTATTATATAAACAGTCTCTGGTTCATCCCTTTCTTTTTTGATTCTACACGCCTCCATTAAATATAAATTATTTTTATTTGGTGTTCATTTTATTATATTTATTTATATAGGGCTTACTTAATATATTTCTGGACAGGAGTAAAGTTCTAGTTTATTATATCATTTTATATACCTGTGTCTTGTGCCATATATTTATTACTACTACTGTATAAATAATATTGTGATGGTGTAATGCGTTGTATATTGTGTTGTTCAATTCTATGTACCTTCTTATATGTATGGATGTAACCACAAAAGAAATTCCTAGCACAAGAATCTGAAGACTATGAAAAAAACTCTTTTATCCCTTGCCACTTTAACACTAGAATTACCAAAGCCTGCGAAAAAACTCGTATACCCGGCCCACATTATATCCCTTTGCACCTGTCTGTCAGTGTCTTTTGTCTTGTAAATGTGTCTATAAGCCCAAGCAGCCTGCTATACCAGACCCCCCAACCCACCACTGTTTTGAGTAGTGAGCTGCTCTTATTGTTAATATTATACAATAAAAACATACATTTGATTTGTGTCTGTAATAGCCGGTGTAAATTTATAGTACTTTTTTTACTTTTATTCTCTGTCACAATCACGATACAACACCCACCCCCCGCCCCAGATCTAACACTGTTAGTTTTTATTTGAAACTGGGAACAACTGTAGATGTGAGTGGTGTTTTGAAACAATGGAACTGGAAATTCTCTGATCTGGAGGGATAAAAGCTGACACACAAATGCTGGTGGCATCTGCCTTCTTCGTATCTCACCGTCACATGATTTCTTTTTAATTCAGACTTATTGAGTGTTCCTGCTCACGCTGAATTAGTATGCACCTTATGGTCCATGATGTCAAAGCTGCACTGATAAAAAACAGACACATAGGTATATATGATATTTGGAATAACTCATTGTATGACCTGTATAGTACATTTCGGAAAACACTGTAGCACGGATGCAACATTATTCATATTAATTCGCATGCCTTCTTGCGCTTATAACCAATGACTGTGGTTTTTTTTTTGGTTTTTTTTTCCGATCTTGCCCAATCTCCACATTTTGGTGCATGGTGTTTCTTTTGTACTCCAGGACATGCAGAGGAAAGAACAGAACAGAGAGGTCAGTTCCGTGCTATATACAATCATCAAATTCAAATGTTAACAGTTCCCACACTGCCAAGGACCGTCCTTCCTACATTTCCGACATGTGTAACTTTTGCAATGTGCACACTTCTCTCTATGCTGTGGTTCCTATTACACTGAAGGAGCGCCTGACACTGACTGAGTTTGCTTTCACTTTTCATAACAGCAGATTTCAAAGTACAGACCTGTAGTTGTTCTGTCCTGTTACGTGGAATTTGGGATAATTCTTGTTTGTTTCAAGCATGATGGAACATCACACCATGCTAATTAGTTGTTGAAAACCTGTGTAAAGACAGGAGTTTCAACTGATTGGAACAGATTTATAAGTGGGAGGGTTAAACAACAACTTGACCTTTTGTTTTTAAAATTAAAATAATCCATGTATAAGCAGAGTTTTCATGTAATTTACAAAAGTATCTTTGTCCACACTAAAACACCAGAAAATACATATGACACAGACCAGTGATCCTCTATCATGGTCCTGGAGGGCTGCAGTGGCTGCAAGTTTTCCTTCCAACTAGTTTCCTAATTAGAAGTCAGTCCCCTGCTGATAATGAAACTTGATATTTAACTATTTAGCTTGATGCCCATGATTTAAAATACCCAAAGATGACATTCAACAATTCACAACACGTGTTCTACATGAACTTATTACCGCAACACACTGCAAACTAATCACATTAAAATCTGAAACGAGGCAATGATACAGGTTTCTTGCAATATGTGGACAGATGGTTACACAGGAATGGGCTAAACGCATCCAGGATACAGCTTACAAAAACCTTAAATCTAAGCGGGATATATATATATATATATATATATATATATATATATATAAAAAAATGTAATAAACTTACAGAGAATAAGCATAGTAATGAACCACAATCCAGAGACCAAACAAAATCCACCTTGAACAGAGTCAAGAACACTCTGAATAAGTTCCAGAATAATAAATACATAAACTTACAGGATTATTAAAGAATGAAATCTAATGATGCAAACTGCTTCATAAAATACCCACCAAAATTCTGACCTGTGGTCAGCCTAACAGGTGGTCCAACTTATAACTTATCTAAAAGACTTTTTCAAATGCTCAAACATTTAACATATGATTCGGAATATTCTGTTAATAGTGAAGAGATGACATTGCAGTGTCTGAAAAATGTATTCATCACTGAGGATGAGATCATGGTCTCATTTGATATCTATGTCACTATACACCAAGATTTCAAATCACTGGCCACAGAAACTCTATAAACAATGCTAAACAATGACCCCACCATAACAGCACGAACGATGCTGGCCAGAAAAGTCATAATGCATCTAATATGACTTTGCCAGAAAACTCAGATTCATTTTAATGGAAAATACTACAGACAGAAAGGAAGCATGCCAATGGGACACTTAGCTGAATGCAGAGATTAGCATGTGTGGCTCTAATTCAGTTCACACCTAAACTTTAGATATACTACATTGACGATACATTTGTCATAATAAAAAGTAACAGCTCAATGATTTTTACAGCTACATCAACGCTATATTCTCTGCAATCCAGTTCATCATGGCGAGAAAAAAAAAAAGGTGCATCAATTTCCTGGACATCTATCTCCTTTGAAAGAGGTAATGATGCCACATTGATTACAGGTGCTTATCACAAGGAATGCTATGCAAACAAAACATTACACTTTGCTAGCAATCACCCATCATTGCATAAACGGAGCTGTGTTAAGACACCCATTGTAATACAAAGGAGACTAAAAAGAATAAAAGATATTCGTCAGAAAATGTTTACATAGGAGACATCAGAGACTCCAGTAAACAATCGACTGTAACCTGTTGATTATGTGAGACAAACATAAAAACACTTCTAACATGTACACAGGAATACAGTGATCCCTCGCTATATCGCGCTTCGCCTTTCGCGGCTTCACTCTATCTCGTGATTTTATTGTAAGCATATTTAAATATATATCGCAGATTTTTTGCTGGTTCGCGGATTTCTGAGGACAATGGGTCTTTTAATTTCTGGTACATGCTTCCTCAGTTGGTTTGCCCAGTTGATTTCATACAAGGGACGCTATTGGCAGATGGCTGAGAAGGTACCCACTTACTTTTCTCTGTGTCTCTTGCGCTGCTTTCTCTGATCCTGACGTAGGAGGGTGTGAGCAGGGGGGCTGTTCGCACACCTAGACGATACGGACGCTCGTCCTAAAAATGCTGAAAGATTATCTTCACGTTGCTACCTTCTGTGCAGCTGCTTAGTGAAGCGACATGCTGCACGGTGCTTCTCATACTTAAAGCTCGAAGGGCACGTATTGATTTTTGACTGATAAACAAACTCTGTCTCTCTCTCTCTCTCTCTTCGTCTGCTCCTGACGGAGGGGGTGTGAGCTGCCGCCTTCAACAGCTTTGTGCCGCGGTGCTTCAGCATACTTAAAAGCCAAACAGCCCTATTGATTTGTTTGCTAGAGATTGTTTTTCTATCTATGTGACATTCTGTGCTCTGCTCCTGACACGCAGTCCTTTGAAGAGGAAGATATGTTTGCATTCTTTTAATTGTGAGACGGAACTGTCATCTCTGTCTTGTCATGGAGCACAGTTTAAACTTTTGAAAAAGAGACAAATGTTTGTTTGCAGTGTTTGAATAACGTTCCTGTCTCTCTACAACCTCCTGTGTTTCTGCGCAAATCGGTGACCCAAGCATGACAATATAAAAATAACCATATAAAACATATGGTTTCTACTTCGCGGATTTTCTTATTTCGCGGGTGGCTCTGGAACGCAACCCCGCGATGGAGGAGGGATTACTGTATAGCAATCAGCAGGAAGGACCCATGGTCTCTGATTGATGCACACATAAGTTAAACCAGACACACATTTAAATGGGGCTCAGTGCAAGTAAAATTAAAGGCTAATAATAGAAGTTCCAGCCAGGGAACTGGCTGAATCATGGCTAGCTAATGAAAATGCCATTAACAGACATTTGGACATGAACCCAGCACATGCAGGCTTGAGAAGAAGAACGTGCACATAATAAATATGAACAAACCAAACCCTAAGAACCTCACCTCATTAATCCCCCCTCTCCCACATCCACCTATCCTGCCCTTCTTATTTGCTATATATTACTTTGGATTTCTATATGTCTAATCATTTTCCTCTGATGATGACTCCTGATAGGAGTTGAAAGCTTAGGAATAAAAAACTACTTTAAGATTCACGATTCATTTTCTCCTTTTGTGGATCTCCAGCTACAAAGAAGCAACATTATCCATTTGTTTTGTGGACCAGAACAGATTTAAACTTGATGGTCTTTCCAATCCCCCTCTCATTTATTTCTAAACATTTTTTAACACAGATTCTTCACGGTGCATATGCACAGGTTTAAAAGGAAGCACATTAGCTGGAGAGCTGCTGGTTTATTGGATATCTGCATTTCATTATTAACTAATGTCTGGTGAAGAAAACAGGTAACAATTAAAATAAATGCAGATGCTAAAAACAAAAATAGACAATTAAAGGTTCTGAATTGTAACAGGCAAGATCACTAAAATTAAGCCCAAAACATATTGCTTTAGTAGTAAATAAATGAGTTCTAAGTAAGAAATTGGTTGAAGTGAAAACCTGCAGCCACTGCCGATCTCCAGGATTGTAATTGAGGACCTCTGACCTACAATGTAACTAAAATTAATGAATGAAAGCACAAGGCATATAGTTAAAAACCAAGTTGCATTATCAGCAAGGACTGAGTTCTAATTAGGAAACTGAAAATGTCTAGCCACAGCGGCCCCCCAGGACCGGAACTGAGGACCCCTGACATAGACCTTTGTACTGATCACAGATGAATGTAACAATATTCAGGATTGGCAATAATAGTTTTGTCATTAACTAAAAACAATGCAAACCTTAAAGCTACACAAAAAAGTAATACACTCAGTGTTCATTGGTGAAAGGATTGACTAGAAGCTGTATACAAAATAGGAGTGCATCTTGTACCAAGCAAAATTTGTAAAACTAACTTAATTGGGAAAGTAATTAAATGCGTGCATGTGTGTAGCTATATCTTCACTATACTGCTTCTAACTTTGTAGTGCGGGTTGAATGGTAGAAGATGTGGAGTAAAAGGTCAAATGTTCTTGTATACAGGGAGGACTGGAGCTAATGAGGGTTGAGATTGTTGGCTTATTGAATTTAAAATAAAACACGTTCAGGACATCAGCCATCTGAAGGTTCTTCACAATGTGGGGGCATGGTTTTCTGTAGTTGGTGTTATCTTGAAGGCCTTTCAACACTGATGCAGGATCACTGGCTTATAACTTGTATTTTCAGGTTTTCAGAGTAGCTCTTTTTAACCAATCTGACTTTTGTCAGTTTATCCTAGCCTGTCAAAACAGTGTATTGTCCACACTTCTATAGGCAGCTTCCATGGCCTGACACAACTGCCTGAGTTTCGCAAAGAACCATGATTTTTTTTGTTGTTGTTAAATTTTACCAAGGTCTTGACACATTTCCTCACAAACACTGAGACAGGATGCGACTGTGTCTGTCAGCTTGTCTAGGTCAGCTGATGCATCCCCCAAACCAAAGCTGGCCTGCACCTTCAATGCTGCCTTTTTACTCCACCTTTTTACAATGTTAATCACAGGCTTAGAATATTTTAACTTGCTCCTATAGGTTGGAAGCAGGTGAATTAAACAGTGATCAGAAAGGCTACACTGGGAACAGCCCACTGTATAACAGTGGTGCAGTATATTTCTGTGACCGGTATACACAATGTGCTGTATAAATTTAAGTTGTTCATGGCTGCCCTGTTAAAATCCCTAGGAGAAATGAGAAGGGAGTCCAGGTAAATTGCTCTATGCACAGAGTCTGGTCAGCTAGTTGCTGCAGCACCTCACTCAGGCAAACCTGAAAATCTTTGTGCTGATCAATAAATTATATTATATTAAATTTCTCAAATTAAATGTAGTTCAGTTACCTTTATATAATTCAAATGGCTGCAAACACTCCATTTGCACAAAGGATAAGGAGAATAAGGCATAAGCATTACATAAGCATCTTAATAAATACTGGAAATTCCAAAAGCAACGCAAACACCTGATTGATTAAAGTTACTCTATTAATTTTCTGCACAATGAACAAGCTTGCTATTACTCCAAAAAATCATATTTTACATCCCTTGTTACAGTTTCTTCCCTTGTTGACTCCTCTGCCAAAAGAATTCACATCTAGCAGCATTTTAATATATAAAAAGATATAATGTTGCATGTCAAAAAATATACCCTTCCTAAGAGATCATCTCCTTGTTCCACTTCTGATCAGTACAAAGAAACTGAATAAAAAAAGCATGATTCCTCGGCATACGCCGTTCATGTGGGAATATGCTATCTGCTACAAACAATAGTCAGTTAAATTCCATTTATTGAGTGAATTTCAAATGACCCTTTAACCTTCAAAAAAATCACCTTATGAAAAAAACTGACAAAACTCACTGCAAGTAGAAGACATAGTGACACATGTAAAGATAAAGACAACACAATTAAAAGCCAGGATGCCCGAGATTTACCCTAAAGCTATTTAAATTCATTTTGTGGAAGGAAAATTGATTGCAATATAAGACATTTTCCTATTATACTTGTCTTGTGTCACTTCTCAATTTCAGAATACCTGTAGTTTTTATTTTTTCAGCAAGATGATAAATAATTCAACAGAGTTTTACCCACTAATGTTGACTGGCGGGTTAGATCTAAATTAATAATGCACAGTAAAGTTAGGAAAACTAAAATCACCAGAAATTTCATACATAAATTTCCCTTTTTTATTACAATATCACTTTTTGACATCTGAATAAAAAGCCATAACAGTCAAAAAGCACCATATAATTTACCTCTTTGCTGGGGGAGAATTCAAGCAGCAGGTTGCATAATGTTGATGAAGCCATCACTAACACCTCTTCTGGTGCATTCTGTAAAAGCTGCCAGGAAAATAAAAAAAAATGTAAAACAAAATTACTAATGTGTAATTTTAATGGACACAAATCATATATAATGGCATGGTAGTGAAGAAGTTGGTACTGCTACAATAGAGATTCGTTATCCTGAGATCAAATATCATAGTCAGCAGTTGTCTGTATGGAGACTTCTTATTACCTTAGTGTCCTCATAGGTTCTCTTCCCAAATACCCGCTAGTATAGGTATGGCATCAAGCTTGAACTGCATTAATCAAGTCTGACAATTAAGTTATGTTACAATCATATACAAGTAACTCAGAGCTTAAAATATAAAACTTAGGAGTAATAAGATTTTCAAGTAGGAGGAATACAAAGAAGTACACAAAGCTAATTTAAGATATGTCAGAAAGCAGCTATTGATAAGTACTGATTATTTTGCTCAGCTTACTGGCAGTGTGGTTAGAGGAAGGGGACAGTAAGAGTAAATTGACCTACATGGTTTTGGATCATATTTCATGAAATGATATGGACATGGATTACCCAGGAAGTGATGTAAATATTAATGAAATCGCTAATTTCACCGTACTCTGTACATGTGACAAGTGACAATATAAAGCATTGCATGTAAACAGCTAATGTTATAGAAAACTATTTTCTGACAATTACAGCTTTCCATTTAATTTGATTTAAATATAGAATTTTAATATTCACTTGTACGACCAAAATATTTTATTTTCTTGTATGCTGATTAAAGTCAGTAGGACATGTCCTATTTTACCTAAAGCTGATTATTTTACTGAGGATAACAATTAACAATATAATGGTACATCTGTTTAGAAATATAAGTTAATTCAGTTGGTATAAATTATGAATATAGAAAATATATCTCTCTTTAACTTAAAGTAAAGTTATTCTACAGTAAATCTACAACCCCAATTTGAAAAAAGTTGGGACAATGTATAAAATGTAAATAAAAACAAAATGCAATGATTTTCAAATCTCAAGAAAACTGTTTTATTCACAATAAAACATAGAAAACATATGAAATGTTGAAACTGAGACACTATTTCATGAAAGATATTAGCTTGTTTTGAACTTGATGGCAACAACAACATTTACTTATATAGCACATTTTAGACTCTATATTACTGTATATTCCAAGTTGAATTAGAATGAATTTTTGAAGTAAATATTGTAATCATCATACAACAAATATAAAAATAATGACAATTTACTAATTAGTATTTTTAGTAATGAAACTTCTACAGTACTTCAAATACAAAAACAAATTCAAAGCATTAACAAAAAAATCATACCTTCATTAATGGCTTCCATACAGCATGGTCTTGGAAACTAGTTCGGAGTTGTTGCACTGATCTGGAAAGACTATGCAAGCATCTTAAGGAGAATAAATATATTTGAAAACTGTAATCTTTGTCATACTTGTCTGTCTGCTTTATTTCTGGACCAACATCTTCACAGTAAAAATTAAAGAAACTTAACTGCATAAATTGATGCTATGAGAAGAAACATCATATCTTTCTCTGTGCAAGATTAATAAAATCTGTATCTCTAGCTGTTTTGAAAATGTTCAACTATAAATCAATCTACCACCCTGAACATACATCATCATCCTATCCAAGCACACATCACAACAGGGAATATGGCAGTATATTTGTTAAAAAGTTATAAATTACAATGCTTAAGGTGTCAAGTAACAGTAATCTTATTGCTAACATTACTGTCAACAGGATTACAAACTTTTACATAAAATGTTTAAATATAAACCCAAACATGCTAATATTGAGTACCAACTCAAATGTCCATTATATACACAAACAGAATATTTCAAAAGGTATCCCATTATTTATACATTAATCTGGAAGGTAACATGTGACATTGTAGGATTTTATTTGTACTTTGCTTCCAAATAACAGTAACTTATTAAATTGGAAGATCAAATATTTAACTAGCGCCATACTACACACTACAGTCAAGATTATGGATTTAACAAATAATCGTGTGATGTTAGAGTACATATTAGCTAGAAGGCCCCACTGCCTACCAAAAGTTACATTAATTTAAATGAGTTAAAAGTGGCATTCCAAGGAATTTAGTGGACGTACACATAAAAACAGAATCTGTTCTCTAATGGTTAAGTCCATGACATGCCTACGAAAACAAAATACAAAGAGCCAGAAACACCCAACGGGCCTACTGGAAAAACCTTGAGAGAGGGAGGATTTTCTTCTTTTATCTAAAATCTTTCATATAAAGGATTTATGTTCGTGAGGCATGAATTTACCAACAACACTACATGATGATTTGTAATCATCATAACTTGCTAGTTGTATTACTAAGATACATTCTTTATTAAATGTCACAGCACAAAGATACAAAATTCTGTTATCTTCATTTTGGTTGTCTTCTGCTTGTTTACTTTAAAAAGTTTACTTTTAGAACCAAAAACAGTGTCTTGGATACTTACCTGACAGCTGCTAACCGCACCTTGACACTTGACTCCGATAAAACCACTCACAATCCTGTCCATCATACTCTCCGCTTCAATTATCTATGGGGATGGACATTAAAGGTCCATAAAGTCCTATTATTTATATTACAGATCTTAAGTGACACACAAAACCTTCAATAAACATTTATGTAATGTTATGAATTATAAAAATGGTATTATCTAATGAGCTTGACTCAAACTAGAATGGCATGGAAGCACAGAATTTAGCAATAATGTAGGTACCAGGCTTAGTGTCCCATCAAGACAGTTTGCATTCTCCTTTTATAGTTGGCTTTTATTTAGATACCTCATAATTCTCCTCATGTCCCACATGAAACAGCCTAATTAATTTACAAATATCCTTTGAAATATTCCCCTAATAGTTAATATGATTACTGTATTGAATATAAAATAGCTTTTTATTGACCCGGGGGTTACGGAAGAAAGAGGAATGGACTTTGCCTCTTTTCACAGATGGATGGTGAGTGGCCCTAGACAGTTCCATTTGTGTGCTTTCAACACTGATTGTGCCATATCTTGTCAATCACTTTATCCCTTTATCCACTCATATACACTTTTTGGCTCTCTGTGAGCCAACCTAAATTCTGGGTCCAAATCCAAGTCTCGCCAGTGGTCATGCATCTGAGCCAATAAAGGATTCTAACAGTCAGAGACGCATCCGAGGTGATCTCTAAGTGCTGTCTCTACATCCAATGTCCAAATACGTCCATGCTTTTCATAGGGATGCTTTATAGCCAGCATCTCCAGGAATTCACACCCCCCTATTTCACTTCAGTGCCACCTGAGAAGTGTTTCCCATCCCTCTCAAATCCAGACCCTCAAGTTGCTACTGTACGACACTGTATGTGAAGTTATGAGTGTTAACCTGATTGGCGTCTTTTGAGAGCAAATGTAGGTGGGTATATATGAGTGTGCACTGTGATAGACTAGCATCAATGGTTCACTCCTAACTTGTCCCTGATGCTGCCAAGACACAGTAGACCTCCTGCTTTGCTGATGTCCTGATATGTGAAATTGAGTGTCAGAAGTTTACAAACCTTTAGGGGTGAATTCTTTAAAACTCACTTTATAACCCTTTTTTATTCTAACAGGACTAAAAAAACAAAAACTGACATATCGTTTAAGACATCTACAACCCTAAATGAGAAAAACTTGGGACAGTATGGAAAAAGCAAATAAAAACAGTGAATTTTTAAACTGGTACTTTGACTTTTATTTCACTGTATCAAGATATTTAATGTTTGTTTCTGGTTAACTTGTTATATACATTTGTTATACATTCATTCCTGCATTTCAGGCCTGCAGCACATTCCAAAAAAAGGTTGTGACAGGGGCAAATTAGGGCCAGTAATGAGGTAAAATAATTAAATAATGATGTAAATTCCAACAGGTGATTGTAATCATGATTTTTTTTTTCTTCTTTATTTCGCCTTATACAATTTCTTGTATTAGGAATTTGGTAGTTTTCGCATACCCCTTGGGGTCAGAGCGCAGGGTCAGCCATTGTACAGCGCCCCTGGAGCAATTACAGGTTAATGGCCTTGCTCAAGGGCCCAGCAAAGTAGGATCTCTTTTGGCAGTGACGGGGATTTGAACCGGCAACCTTCGGGATACCAGCACAGATCCTTAGCCTCAGAGCCACCACTCCGGTACAAAAAGCAGCAACCAGGAAAGGCTGAGTCTTTGAGGTGCATGGGAGAGGACCTCCAGTTTGTCAACAAATGCATGAGGAAATTATTGAAATGTTTAAAAACAATGTTCCTCAAAGGAAGATTGGAAGGCTATTTGCATAAATCTCCCTCTACAGTGCATAATATCACTAAAACGATTCAAGAGATCTGAAGAATTTCAGTTGCATAAAGGGCAAGGGAGCAAGCCAAAGCTGACAACCTGTGACCTCCAATCCCTTATATAGTATTGCATCGGGAACTATCACTCATCAATAGCTGATATAACCACTTGGGCAAGGATTACTTTGGCAAACCTTTGTCAAGCACTACAATATGGAGTTACATTCACAAATGCCATTTAAAACTTTAATGTGCAAAAAAGAAGACTTAATCATGTCCAGAAGAGGCATCGACTTTTCTTGCATTGAAAGGCATCTGGGATGGACCACCGCACACTGGAAATGTGTATTGTAGTCAGGTGATTTCAGTATTCCAGTTATTTTTTTGAAGAAATGGACACTGTGTGCACACTTGTGTCAGTGCCCTTGGAAAGGAAAATTTATATTTCTGAGATAGCAGCATTAATATACAGTAGAAAAGTACAATGAGATTTTCGAGCCACACATGCTGCCTTCAAGATGACACATTTTCTAGGGACGTCCACGCATTTTTCAACAAGACAGTGCAAAATCACATTCTACAAACATTACAAAGGCAGGGCTGCGGAAGAAGAGGGTACAGGTATGGGCCTGGCCTGCCTGCAGTCCTTACCTGTCCCACATAGAGACCATGTACAGAAGGTTCAAATGAAAAACACAAGCAACGACCTCCATACTGCTGGCACAACTCAAGAGGTGTTTGCAGAGGAATGGGACAAAACAACACCAAAACATTTCATTGCTTGGAATCAGTGCCAAAATGTCATTTAAGTGTCGTGAGAAAGAACGGCGACATTACAATGTAGGAATTGCTTTATCTTCCCAACTTTTTTTTTGGAATGTATTGCAGGACTGAAATGCAGTAAAGGATGTATATTAACAAATGAAATGAAGTTGTCTGCAGGGTGTCTGGGCTTTCTCTTAAAGATAGGGTGAGAAGCTCAGTCATGCGGGGAAGGGCTCAGAGTAGAGCTGCTGCTCCTCCACATCAAGAGGAGTCAGATGAGTGGCTTGGGCATCTGATCAGGATGCCTCCTGGACGCCTCCCTGGTGAGGTGTTCCGGGCACGTCTAACCAGGAGGGAGGCCCCGGGGAAGACCCAGGACACGCTGGAGGGACTATGTCTCTCGGCTGGCCTGGGAATGCCTTGGGATTCTCCCGGAAGAGCTAGAAGAAGTGGCCCGGGGAGAGGGAAGTCTGGGCATCTCTGCTCAAGCTGCTGCCCCCGGCGACCCGACCTCAGATAAGCGGAAGAGGATGGATGGATGGATGAAGGTTGTCCAGACAAACACTGAAATATCTTAGATTCGTACTGTCTGCTATGAAATAAAAGTCAAAGTAAATTTAAACATCATTGTGGTTTTTTTTTTTCTGTATTTTCCATACCGTCCCAACATTTTCTGATTTAGTGTTGTACTTTGTGCCTGGAAAAAGTCCCCCCCAGACCCCAACAACATTAATAGACGTTTTTCAAGTTTTAGGGTTTTTCAATTTTTATTCACTATATCACAATTGCAGTGGGTCTTTGTTAAAATTTGGTAGAATTGCCTTTAAATTGTTTAAATTGAGCCAAACATTTTGGGTAGCCTTACAAAAGCTTCTTATAATCAGTTGCTGGAATTTTGGTCTATTCCTTCAGAAACAACTGGTACAACTAGGACAGGTTCGTAAGCCTCCTTGCTCGCACATGCGTTTTCAGTTCTGCCCACAAATTTTCCATCAGACTGAGGCGAGGGCTTTGTGATTATCACTCCAATACCTTGACCTTGATGTCCTTTAGCCATCATCAATATTAATCAACTGAAAATATACTGTATATATTTTTATTTTAGCAAAACAAAAAAATCTCAAAGAGAGTACAAACATATCCACAAAATAACATATTCTTCTGTAGTGTGAATAAAGAGTTTATTTGCTTACTTTCTGGATTTAAAAAGTGTCTACTGATATACTGTACTTCATTGTCCATACATAGAAACACATGGGTCTACAGTTATGGGTAATATCAAAATATTGCAATTCTGCAGATATGGACAAGCACATAAAAACCCCACAACTTTTAATTTCAATTAATTTTTCTCTATTCACTTTCATCACTTTCACTTATGAATGAAGCAAACTATTACTGACACAGATGAACACATAGTAGCTGTCACTAACACTGAAGCACAGTACAATGTAGTTTACTTTGTCAACATCATTAAGCATTGTATGCTTTCATGTGCACATATCACTGAATGTAACCAGTCACTGATAGGCTGCTAGACTGGCAGGCTGTCAATTTAGCTCAGGATTAGAAGCCACTGCTTTTTAATACCCTGCACTGTAAGTATTCTTTGCACCTGTGTCATCACAGGGAATACAAATGCTGAGAAGGCAGTGGTGACATTCCAAGTGATACCTCAGCAAAGACAGCACCTTCTCTGATGAGTACTGACAAGTTTTCATACCATCATTGTGCATTTTTCCATCTCATTAAGGTACTGTATTACTATAAAAAAATCTGTAGGATGTTTAGGTGTTGACTGTACTAACAGTACCTGTGGCTTATTTTAATTAGTATTAAACAGAAGTATTTGTGTTTTGTGATTTAAACAACAGTAATATTGCTTCACTGTCATTTCATTAATAAAAGTAAAAAAAAAAAAAAAAAAAAAAAGAATTACACATGTTTGAAGATTTTTACCATTAATGGACTACTTCAAATTACAAGTTTTTGTACAAAATTGGGTTAAAGATGACTGCCTGTTTAGAAAAACATCTTATGTACTGTTTTAATTCCATGTTAATCTGTGCATTATATAAAAAGTACCCATACCCCCCCCCCCCCCCCCCCCCAAGACTTCTTCAAAATATTATATGATGCAGTCTTTCTAGTGTTATTAAAGGACACACTACACATTTGCATTGCAAATGCAATATTTTCTTGGATAAAAAAAGACTTGAGATGTAGAGCTGGAAAATGGTAACTTACTTTTTCTTGCCACATTTAATAGTAAAATACCAAAGCTTTGTCCTGTAATATGTGCAGATCATAAAATACAGTGTCTTTAAAAAAAGTGATTGGGAGGAATGACCCCCGGGTCTGAACCCGAGTGCTGTTTTGTTATTGGACTTCTGTGCTTGTCACGGATTGTCCATAACAAACACCATGTTCAAGCATAGGGGTGTTCATATGTGTACCTGGTACCAGGACACCCTAGGCATCAGTTCGATGATCGACTTTGTGGTCGTGTCGTCGGACTTGCAGCCACATGTCTTGGACACTCGGGTGAAGAGAGGCGCGGAGCTGTCAACTGATCACCACCAGGTGGTGAGTTGGCTTCGATGGTGGGGAAGGATGCCGGTCAGGCTTGGTAGGGCCCAAACGTGTTGTGAAGGTCTGCTGGGAACGTCTGGCAGAGCCCCCTGTCAGAAGTAGCTTCAACTTCCACCTCCGGCAGAACTTCAACCACATCCCGAGGGAGATGGGGGACATTGAGTCCGAATGGACCATGTTCCGTGCCTCTATTGTTTGAGGCGGCTGACCGGAGCTATGGCCGTAAGGTGGTCGGTGCCTGTCGTGGCGGCAATCCCCGAACCCGTTGTTGGACACCGGTGGTGAGGGATGCTGTCAAGCTGAAGAAGGAGTCCTACCGGTCCCTTTTGTCCTGTGGGACTCTGGAGGCAGCTAGTAAGTACCGGCAGGCCAAGCGGAATGCGGCTTCAGTGGTTGCTGAAGCAAAAACTCGGGCATGGAAGGAGTTTGGGGAGGCCATGGAGACGACTTTCGGACGGCTTCGAGGAGATTCTGGTCCACCGCCCGGCATCTCAGGAGGGGGGGAAGCAGTGCAAGTGTCAACACTGTATATGGTGGGGATGGTTGCGCTGCTGACCTCGACTCGGGACGTTGTGGGTTGGTGGGGGGGAGTACTTCGAAGACCTCCTCAATTCCACTAACATGCCTTCCAATGACGAAGCAGAGCCTGGGGACTCAGAGGTGGGCTCCCCGATCTCTGGGACTGAGGTCACCGAGGTGGTCAAAAAAACTCCTTGGTGGCAGGGCCCCGGGGTGGATGAGATACGCCCGGAGTTCCTCAAGGCTCTGGATGTTGTAGGGCTGTCTTGGTTGACACGTCTCTGCAACATCGCATGGACATCAGGGACAGTGCCACTGGATTGGCAGACCGGGGTGGTGGCCCCCCTCTTTAAGAAGGGGGACCGGAGGGTGTGTTCCAACTACAGAGGGATCACACTCCTCAGCCTCCCTGGAAAAGTCTATTCGGGGGTTCTGGAGAGGAGGGTCCGTCAGATAGTCGAACCTCGGATTCAGGAGGAACAGTGTGGTTTTTGTCCTGGTCGCGGAACAGTGGACCAGGCTCTACACCCTTAGCAGAGTCCTGGAGGGGTGCATGGTAGTTCGCCCAACCAGTCTACATGTGTTTTGTGGACTTGGAAAAGGCGTTCGACCGTGTCCCTCGGGGAATCCTGTGGAGGGTGCTCCGGGAGTATGGGGTACCGGACCCCCTGATACGGGCTGTTCGGTCCCTGTACAACCGGTGTCAGAGCTTGGTCTGCATTACCGGCAGTAAGTCAAACCCGTTTCCATTGAGAGTTGGGACTCCACCAGGGCTGCCCTTTGTCACCAATTCTGTCATAACTTTTATGGACAGAATTTCTAGGCGCAGCCAGGGGTGTTGAGGGGGTCCGGATTGGTGGACTCAGGATTGGGTCACTTGCTTTTTGCAGATGATGTTGTCCTGTTTACTTCATCAGGCCGTGATCTTCAGCTCTCTCTGGATCGGTTCACAGCTGAGTGTGAAGCGGCTAGGATGGGGAATCAGCACCTCCAAATCCGAGACCATGGTCCTCAGCCGGAAAAGGTGGAATGCCCTCTCAGGGTTGGGAGCGAGATCTGCCTCAAGTGGAGGAGTTCAAGTATCTCGGGTCTTGTTCACGAGTCAGGGAAGAATGGAGCGTGAGATCGACAGGCGAATCGGTGCGGAGTCTGCAGTGATGCGGGCTCTGCATCGGTCTGTCGTGGTGAAAAAGGAGCTTGAGCCATAAGGCAAAGCTCTCAATTTACCAGTCAATCTATGTTCCTACCCTCACCTATGAGCTATGGGTAGTGACCAAAGAACGAGATCGCGAATACAAGCAGCTGAAATGAGTTTCCTCCACAGGGTGTCTGGGCTCTCCCTTAAAGATAGGGGTGAGAAGCTCAGTCATCCGGGAGGGGCTCACAGTAGAGCCGCTGCTCCTCCGCATCGAGAGGAGTCAGATGAGGTGGCTCGGGCATCTGATCAGGATGCCTCCTGGATGCATCCCTGGTGAGGTGTTCCAGGCACGTCCAACCTGGAGGAGGCCCAGGGGGAAGACCCAGGCCACGCTGGAGGGACTATGTCTCCCGGTTGGCCTGGAACGCCTCGGGATTCTCCCGAAAGAAGCTAGAAAGAAGTGGCCGGGGGAGAGGGAAGTCTGGGTATCTCTGCTCAAGCTGCTGCCCCAACGACCTGACCTCGGATAAGCGGAAGAGGATGGGGATGGATGGATGGACAATTACATAACGGGAGACCAAATTAATTAAAACAGTTAGGCCTGGTTAAGGCTTTTTTGCTCAAGCTTTGCTAAAATGACCTTGCAAAAAGCCTCCAATAGTATTCTCACATTTATGGATTCTTTAGTTAAAATTAAAGAAATGAGGAATATAACCTACACTGGAAGAGATTAAATGAAAATGCTAACTGAAAGCTGTTTAGTAGCTTAGACTTAAATGCAAAATGGTCAAAAGATAAAATTAAAGAATAAAAAAACGACAAAAATTTATAATGTGAATTTAAACTTCTTTCTCAAATAAACGTGGCTTAAAATGTTTTAACAAGTCAAAACATTATCAGCTAATAAGAGAAACATGAACATGAACAATTCTGCCATCTGTTTCTTTAAAAAGACCTTGTATGTTACAGAATCAACAAAAGCTGAAATCAATTCCAGCAGACTTGGGCTTACCCATGTAAATTCAGAAAATCTTAATTATCTACATATATACTTGTATTCTTTACAGGCCTCTGTAGATTCCCATAAAATGCATGCAAGTCACTAGGCTGGGAAAATATGTTAGGCCATTGTAGCCTTGAATCAGCATCACTAACCGACGTCCTTATCAAAAATATGTGGATGAATAATATGGTAATACTGCACAGTGAAAGATTCATGAGGGATGATTTGGCAGCCAAGGAGGAGTTTTGTTCTGGCACAGTTGCATAAACATATATATGCCCAATGGTGTCAAATGACTACTGGTCACAAGTTATACTATAAATATCAGGTTTCTGGGGGAAGAATGTAATTGTTACATTTGATCAATGTCTTTCAAATATGTATTTAAGTTATTATTAAAAACAACTAGAGAGAAAAATACAGAAAATGTCCACAAATGCAAAAACTCTATAATAATTAGAACTAATTAAAATTATAACTGACTAAATTGACTTATTTTAGTTAATAATATATGTAAAGTACTGCTGAAAAGCATGTACAGTGCATCCGGAAAGTATTCACAGCGCATCACTTTTTCCACATTTTATTATGTTACAGCCTTATTCCAAAATAGATTAAATTCATTTTTTTCCTCAGAACTCTACACACAACACCCCATAATGACAACGTGAAAAAAAGTTTACTGAGGTTTTTGCAAATTTATTAAAAATAAAAACAAAATTGAGAAAGCACATGTACATAAGTATTCACAGCCTTTGCTGTGAAGCTCGAAATTGAGCTCAGGTGCATCCTGTTTCCCCCAATCATCCTTGAGATGTTTCTGCAGCCTAAATGGAGTCCACCTGTGGTAAATTCAGTTGACTGGACATGATTTGGAAAGGCACACCACCTGTCTATATAAGGTCCCACAGTTGACAGTTCATGTCAGAGCACAAACAAGCATAAAGTCAAAGGAATTGTTTGTAGACCTCCAAGATAGGATAGTCTCGAGACACATATCTGGGGAAGGTTACAGAAAAATCTCTGCTGCTTTGAAGGTCCCAATGACCTCCATCATCCGTAAGTGGAAGAAGTTCAAACCCACCAGGACTCTTCCTAGAGCTGGCCGGGCCATCTAAACTGAGCGAATCGGGGGAGAAGGGCCTTAGTCAGGGAGGTGAACCAAGAACCCGATGGTCACTCTGTCAGAGCTTCAGAGGTCCTCTGTGGAGAGAGGAGAACCTTCCAGAAGGACAACCATCTCTGCAGCAATCCACCAATTAGGCCAGTATGGTAGAGTGGCCACACGGAAGCTACTCCTTAGTAAAAGGCACATGGCAGCCCGCCTGGAGTTTGCCCAAAGGCACCTGAAGGACTCTCAGACCACGAGAAAGAAAATTCTCTGGTCTGATGAGACAAAGATTGAACTCTTTGGTGTGAATGCCAGGCGTCACGTTTGGAGGAAACCTGACACCATCCCTACAGTGAAGCATGGTGGTGGCAGCATCATGCTGTGGGGGATGTTTTTCAGTGGCAGGAACTGGAGACTAGTCAGGATAAAGGGAAAGATGACTGCAGCAATGTACAGAGACATCCTGGATGAAAACCTGCCCAAGAGGGCTCTTGACCTCAGACTGGGGCCACAGTTCATCTTTCAGCAGGACAACGACCCTAAGCACACAGCCAAGATATCAAAGGAGTGGCTTCAGGACAACTCTGTGAATGTCCTTGAGTGGGCCCAGCCAGAGCCCAGACTTGAATCCGATTGAACATCTCTGGAGAGATCTTAAAATGGCTGTGCACCGACGCTTCCCATCTAACCTGATGGAGCTTGAGAGGTGCTGCAAAGAGGAATGGGGTGAAACTGGCCAAGGATAGGTGTGCCAAGCTTGTGGCATCATATTCAACAAGACTTGAGGCTGTAATTACTGCCAAAGGTGCATCAACAAAGTATTGAGCAAAGGCTGTGAATACTTATGTACATGTGATTCCTCAGTTTTTTTATTTTTAATAATTTGCAAAAACCTCAAGTAAACTTTTTTCACGTTGTCATTATGGGGTGTTGTGTGCAGAATTCTGAGGAAAAAAGTGAATTTAATCCATTTTGGAATAAGGCTGTAACATAACAAAGGTGGAAAAAGTGATGCGCTGTGAATACTTTCTGGATGCACTGTATTTAATATTAGTCTACTAACACATGTAAATGTACTCTATTACCACAGTAATTTTTGTGTGTAAACTCACTGTTGCAAAACTATTTAACAAACAAATATGTGATAACAGACTCTTTGATGAACTAAAAAAAAATTAAAATACTGAAGTGTCTAATCACATCTGAATGTCATGCAATGCGTACATTTTGTAACTTATTTAATACTGCATTTTCAATTTCTTTATTTCATTTTTAAATATATCAGGGTAAACATCAGATCTCTCTCCCCTGAACTCATTAATACTCTCTAAAGTCTACTTAGTGCTCAAGAGGATTTAGTTTTAATTTATTTAAAATTTTTAACTGATGGTTATGAGTAAAAAAAATCCTTTAGAAGAGAGATTCTCAACTGATGGCACGCAAGGAGTTACAAAAAACAGTACACACAAAAAAAAGTTCAGGAGCTGCAAACATGAGCAAAGGAAGAAAGCAAAAGAGAGAAACAGAGAGAAAGAGTCACAGTTGCTGCTACAACTCAAGAAGCATAAAAGTCTTGCTGTGTTTTCAAGGCAACTAAAGCTACATTATTAAAACTTTTCATCTGTTTATAGAATTGATTCAAAAATAAATAATGCCCAACTCCTGCTTACTTTGGGGAGTGTAATGATTTGACTGAACAGCAGTCAGTAACAGTCATTTCAATTTGTAGTGTAGTGCATTTGAATGATGGAGTTTAAATGATGGCCAGATTAATCGCCTTTTAAAACAGCACCAAACATGGCCCTGATAAATGAAGAACCTTTGTGTGCATCCTCTATTGGAATGAATATGGTTACCGTTGTACATCCAACCACCCCACCATTTTACAACCAACCTATTCAATTCAGATAAATATGCAATATTTAATGAAAGCACATAATCTTGGAGATGAGCAATTAGAGGAGTTGCTGAAGCAGAATATTTAACTGCTGAAACTGAATTAGCAAAAAGTACATTTATGTAATGTATTCAGGAAGGGCATCTGGTGTAAAATTTTGCCAGATCAATATGCTGACGACGATACAAATTTTCATACCAGATCGGTCAAGGCCCGGAATAACAACGGCCGCCACCAGTACTGTTAGCCAACAGGATGCTGGCAGAAATCGGGCTACTGTTGGCCGAAGAAGGAGAAGAAGAGGGGGGAGACATGTCAGAAGGACAGGAGGAAGGTAAAAAGAGTGGAACTGAGGGTAGGAATGCTGGCAGTATGACTGGTAAGGGGAAGAGAGTTAGCCGATATGGTAGAGAGAAGGAAGGTTGATATATTCATGCATTTATCTCTAGCAGAATTGACTACTGCAATGTGGTGTTCACTGGATGTTCAAACTGTTCTCTATACAGCCTCCAGTTAATCAAAATGCGGCTGCAAGAATTATTACAAGAACAAGAAAATACGAACACATAACTCCAGTTCTTAAATCCTTACACTGGCTCCCGGTTAAGTTTAGGGCAGATTTCAAAATCCTCCTTTTAACATATAAAGCAGTAAATGGTCAAGGTCCGGCTTACTTGTCGGAACTTATCATGACTTACAAACAGAGCGCACATTAAGATCTCAAGATGCCGGTCTGCTTATGATTCCAAAAAATTAATAAAATAACAATGAGAGGTCGAGCTTTTAGTTACAGGGCCCGTAACTGTGGAATGGTCTGCCTGCTACTATAAGAGATGCCCCTTTGGTCTCAGCTTTTAAATCCCCAGCTGAAGACTCACTACTTCAGTTAGCATATCCTGACTAGAGCTGCTGATTAACTGTACAGACTGCATCTCTGTTGTTAGTCATTAGCACTAAAACATAAGTAACATGATAGTTATAATTGGATACTGACCCTCACCTATTCTGTTTCTCTTCTCGGTACTCAAATGTGGCACTTGGTGCCACGGCACACGTTGTTTTGCCTGCCTACGGTAAAGTCATCCCTGATGGAGGATCGCAGGAATCGTGGAAAGGAGGGGTCCTTTCATCGGATTGGCTGGCCCAGCGCTGTTTCAGCCATGGAATGGCCAAATGGGGGAAGGCAGCTTGATGGATGAGGTCTCCAGGACTCTAAATATATCCAAATCTTCTTATGTGATATCATCTACTGTTAAATTCTGCTCCGTACTTATAAAATTTTTATTTTTATACTGTATTGAGGATTTGTTCTGTTCTGTGTATTGTATTGTATTGACGCCCTTCTTTTGACACCCACTGCATGCCCAACCTACCTGGAAAGGAGTCTCTCTTTGAACTGTCTTTCCCAAGGTTTCTTCCATTTTTCCCTACTAGGTTTTTTTTGGGAGTTTTTCCTTGTCTTCTTAGAGAGTCAAGGCTGGGGGGCTGTCAAGAGGCAGGGCCTTTTAAAGCTCATTGCGGCACTTCTTGTGTGATTTTGGGCTATACAAAAATAAATTGTATTGTATATTGTGTGTACAAGAGACTAAATGGAAGTGGAGTAAGGCCAGGTGGATCGGAGGTGGATTCAAATTGTTCTATCATGGTGTGGATGGGAGGAGAAATGGGTAGGGATTATTCTAAAGGAGAAGTATGTCAAGAGTGTTTTGGAGGTGAAAAGAGTGCCAGACAGAGTAATGATTATGAAGCTGGAAACTGAAGGTGTGATGATGAATGTTGTTACTGCATATGCCCCGTAAGTTGGGTGTTGGATGAGAAAGAAGATTTCTGGAGTGAGTTGGATGAGGTGATGGACAGTTTTCCCAAGGGACAGAAAGTGGTGATTGAAGCGAATTTCAATGGACATGTTGGTGAAGGGAACAGAGGAGATGAGGAGGTGATGGGTAAGTATGGTGTCAAGGAGAGGAATGAAGGTGGTCAGAGGATAGTGGATTTTTGCAAAAAGGATGGGCATGGTTGTGGTGAATATGTATTTTAAAGAAGAGGGAGGAACATAGGGTGATGTACAAGAGTGGAGCAAGATGCACACAGGTAGATTATATCCTATGCAGAAGAATCAATCTGAAGGAGATTAAAGACTGCAAAGTGGTGGCAGGGAAAAGTGTAGTTAGGCAGCATAGGATGGCGGTCAGTAGGATGATGTTGGAGATCAACAAGAGGAAGAGAGTATGGGCAGAGCCAAGGATTAAATGGTGGCAAGCTGAAAAAGGAAGACTTCACGGTTGAGTTGAGGGAGGAGATAAGACAGGCACTGGATGGTAGTGAAGAGTTACCAGACAGCTGGGCAACTGCAGCAGAAGTAGTAAGTGACAGCAAAAAGGGTGCTTGGCATGACATCTGGACAGAGGAAGGAGGAAAAAGGAAACCTGTTGGTGGAATTGGGAATTACAGGAGAGTATACAGAGGAAGAGAACGGCAAAGAAGAAGTGTAGTAGTCAGAGAGATGCAGAACGTAGACAAGAGTACAAGGAGATAAGGCGCAAGGTGAAGAGAGAGGTGGCGAAGGCTAAATAAAAGGCGTATGATGAGTTGTATGAAAGGTTGGACACTAAGGAGAGAGAAAAGGACCTGTACCTATTGGCTAGACAGAGGGACAGAGCTGGGAAAGATGTGCAGCAGGTTAGGGTGATAAAGGATAAAGATGGTAATGTACTTTCAAGTGAGAAGGGTGTGTTGAGCAGATGGAAAGATTATTTTGAGAGGCTGATGAATGAACAGAATCACAGATAGAGAGAGAAGGTTGGATGATGTGGAGATAGTGAATCAGGAAGTGCAACGGATTAGCAAGGAGGAAGAAAGGACAGCTACGAAAAGGATGAAGAGTGGAAAGGCCGTTGTTCCAGATAATATACCTGTGGAAACATGGAGGGGTTAGGAGAGATGGCAGTGTAGTTTTTAACCAGATTGTTTAATGGAATCTTGGAAAGTAATAGAATGCCTGAGGAGTGGAGAAGAAGTGTACTGGTACCGATTTTAAAGAATAAGGGGGAGGTGCAGAGTTGTAGTAACTACAGGGGGATAAAATTGATGAGCCTCAGCATGAAGTTATGGGAAAGAGTAGTGGAAGCTAGGTTAAGAAGGAATGTGATGATTAGTGAGCAGCAGTATGGTTTCATACTAGGAAAGAGCACCACAGATGCAAAGTTCGCTCCGAGGGTGTTGATGGAGAAGTATAGAGAAGCCCAGAAGGAGTTGCATTGCGTCTGTGGACCTGGAGAAAGCATATGACAAGGTGCCTCAAGAGGAATTGTGGTATTGTATGAGGAAGTCAGGAGTGGCAGAGAAGTATGTAAGAGTGGTACAGGATATGTATGAGGGAAGTGTGACAGTGGTGAGAACTGCAGTAGGAGTGACAGATGTATTCAGCATGGAGGAGGAATTACATCAGGGATCGGCTCTGAGCCCTTTCTTATTTGCAATAGTGACGGACAGGTTGACAGACGAAATTAGACAGGAGTCCCCGTGGACTATGATGTTTGCTGATGACATTGTTATCTGTAGCGAGAGTAGGGAGCAGGATGAGGAGACCCTGGAGAGGTGAAGATATGCTCTGGAGAGGAGAGGAATGAAGGTCAGCAGGAACAAGACAGAATACATGTGTGTGAATGAGAGGGAGGTCAGAGGAATGATGAGGATGCAGGGAGTAGAGTTGGTGAAGGTGGATGAGTTTAAATACTTGGGATCAACAATTCAGAGTAAAGGGGATTGTGTAAGAGAGGTGAAAAAGAGAGTGCAGGCAGGGTGGAATGGGGTGGAGAAGAGTGTCAGGAGTGATTTGTGACAGACTTGTATCAGCAAGAGTGAAAGGGAAGGTCTACAGCAGGGGACCCCAAATCCCGGTCCGCGGCCCGGCTGTCAGACTGCTGGCAATGGAGACTCACTCAGTGAAGAGCTACAGCAAAATGGATGCCCCCTTCACTGAGGACACTTTTCAGAACGCTAGGTGGCACGGTTTTGCAGCGGTGCAGAGAGAGGAGAGAGACCGAGGTGAGAGTATTACAATGAAGTATTTTTATGGTCCCGACAGTTTCCCCATATGACACGAGTCTATAGAAATCTCGTTACTATGAAGTACATTCAGCAGATACTTCGTTACAACGAAGTGACCTTGAAATGCTTGAATGAATCATCCACAGACCAGTTAGTTCTGTGGTCACAGCTCAGTTGTGCACATTTGCACTACAATCCCCAAACAGAAACATTGTAAAAAAAAAAAAAAAAAATTCTTTCTTCAAACTTTCCTTGTACTGTTTTTTTGCTGTTTTTGTTTTTCTGTGGTTTTCAGTGATACCTTTTGCTTATTGCTCATCAACATTAGAAAAATATCCATTGAAATTTAACTCATTGTCATCCTCCTATAGAAACGACAGACACGAAAGACGGTAACAGTGTTAATGTTTGTGATGGGCAATCTGTTGGAATGACAAATGCAATTGCATATGTCTTTGTTATATGCAAAAAACAGAAGAAAAATCTTGGGTTGCAAACGTATGCTAACTACTGCATTTGAAGACGTTGAAAAAACTGTTTTTATGTGGTTCAGTGATGCTCGTTCAAGAAACATTCCAATTAATGCGGGACTAATTCAAGAATATGTGAGGTTTCTAAACTCTCTTGGGACCTCCGTCAACGGGACAATACGCTGAAGAGCATCCCGAAGTGTGATCACCGTGTGTGGAAGACTGTTTATCTGTTGCCGGGGCAACAGCAGGTTCACAGCTTTGCTACGTCTCTCTGCCAAAGCAAACAGAAAAGATCTCGATGGGTGATGCAAGGAACATTGTAAATGCAAGGAACATGATTACTTGGTCATTAACCTGGTCACAACCCTGCCTATGTCTGTTTACAGGAGACTGGCTGATCCCGCTACAATAAATAATCCGTGCTGTTCCTGTTTCAAGCTGAATAAAGCTGGTTTTGCTAAAGTACTGAGACTCAGTCTCATGTTTTGGGGTGTAAGACAGGGACTTATAGCACGACCACGATCTTTTAGAATTCGCTTCTGTGGCGCTTCACTGCAGCGCTGTGAGCCTGCTGTTGCCCTGCCCTGGCAATGGATAAACAATCTTAAACAAATGCAGCAATCGTGCTTTAGGACACACTTCAGCGTGACGTTCCCATTTGGTTGGGGGATGGGGGTTAGATTTGGATTCAGAAACATCACAATATGAAACAGGCATACAGGCACTATTGGGCACCCCACCTTTACCCACTCTGCAGACTCAATATCCAGTCAGGCTGGAGGAGTGCTGGAGGAGCCTGAGGAGGAAAATCTGAGGCAGTAGTGGAACAGCAGCACATGGGGCAGAAGCAGAAGATACCCGTTGTTCAAGTTGGCAGATAAAGTGGCTACATTCAAAACCAAACTTGATTTCAGGGGCCGATGAGTGAACATTGGGATTTTGATACGTTTCAAAACGTTAGCAGAGGTTGTTAAAGATTACAAGCCAGGGCCTTCTTTCTCCCAGCTGGTGTATGATCACCTATTTCAGCTTTCAATAAAGTTTGAGCATTATTCCCAACCACAAAAAAACCCCGAAATGGGAAGGAATGGATCCGTGACCCATTTGTGAATAAGCCAGGTGAATTGACTTTGTCTGTGCTTGAAGAAAATCAACTGCTTGAGGTGGCAAATGATGGTGGCCTTAAAAGTATGTTTGAGATAACTCAAATCTCCATATGTTTTGGATTAAAGTCAAGGCGGAATATCCTGAGGTTGCCACAAAAGCACTGAAAAGTCTGCTTCCATTTCCAACATCCTATCTTTGTGAGGCAGAGTTTTCTGCAGTGACAGCAACCAAAACGAGATTACGGAGTAGACTGAACATAAACAACACACTTTGTGTGTCACTGTCTTCCATAGTTCCCAGATGGGATTGTCTGGTTGCAGGAAAACAAGCTCAGGGCTGCCACTGATTCTGCATTATGGAAAGTTGTACAATTTCTATTACAATATCATAACTTAACAATAATAGGAATGTAATGTAAATTGTGTACAAAACTGCCCTACGAAGCCACCCCGAATGCGAGTCCTTGGTGCCAATAAGGTTGGGGACCAAAGGTCTACAGGACAGTAGTGAGACCAGCTATGTTATATGGGTTGGAGACGGTGGCATTGACCAGAAAGCAGGAGACAGAACTGGAGGTGGCAGAGTTAAAGATTTTAAGATTTGCATTGTGTGTGACAAAGATGGACAGGATTAGAAATAAGTATACAGTGATCCCTCGCTATATCGCGTTTCGCCTTTCGCGGCTTCACTCCATCGCGGATTTTATATGTAAGCATATTTAAATATATATCGCGGATTTTTTGCTGGTTCGCAGATTTCTGCGGACAATGGGTCTTTTAATTTCTGGTACATGCTTCCTCAGTTGGTTTGCCCAGTTGATTTCATACAAGGGACGCTATTGGCAGATGGCTGAGAAGCTAGATTGCTTACTTTTCTCTCTCTCTTGCGCTGACTATCTGTGATCCTGACGTATGGGGATTGAGCAGGGGGGCTGGGCTGTTCGCACACCTAGACGATACGGACGCTTGTCTAAAAATGCTGAAAGATTATCTTCACGTTGCTATCTTTTGTGCAGCTGCTTCCTGAAACAACATGCTGCAAGGTGCTTCGCATACTTAAAAGCTCGAAGGGCATGTATTGATTTTTTACTGAAAAACAAACTCTGTCTCTCTCTCTCTCTCTGTCTGCCCTGACGGAGGGGGTGTGAGCTGCCGCCTTCAACAGCTTTGTGCCGCGGTGCTTTGCATACTTAAAAGCCAAACAGCCCTATTGATTTGTTTGCTAGAGATTGTTTTCTCTATATATGTGACATTCTGTTTTCCTGACGCGCACTCCTTTGAAGAGGAAGATATGTTTGCATTCTTTTAATTGTGAGACGGAACTGTCATCTCTGTCTTGTCATGGAGCACAGTTTAAACTTTTGAAAAAGAGACAAATGTTTGTTTGCAGTGTTTGAATAACGTTCCTGTCTCTCTACAACCTCCTGTGTTTCTGCGCAAATCTGTGACCCAAGCATGACAATATAAAAATAACCATATAAACATATAGTTTCTACTTCGCGGATTTTCTTATTTCGCGGGTGGCTCTGGAACGCAACCTCCGCGATGGAGGAGGGATTACTGTATTAGAGGGTCAGCTCAAGTTGGGTGGTTGGAAGACAAAGTCAGAGAGGCGAGAGCAGCCAATGTACTGTATTTTCAAAATAAAACTAATGTTTACTATCACAACCAAAATGTTGTGAAATTGGAAATGTCACATAGTTTGGATTTATGGAAGCGAATGGGATGCAGTCTTCGTTTATGAGTAATCACTGCTGTCCAATTCAGTGGTAACTTTTGGATTAGTTCACAGGTTAAGGAACAAAATCTGATCAGTTATGTAATGCAGTCAGAAAAACAAAATACAAAGGCTGCTCTGAAGTAACTGTGAAGAAATCTTATAACGAAAAGTTCAGTTTATTAATAAGAAAACATTTTATTGACAAGTACAACCTTAAAATTGTGATAAATACAAAAAAGGAAAGAAAGATTTGAAATGTAAATGGATCAGTAGTTTGTGATATCTGAAGTCTGAGCTAAAATGTTCATTAAATATTACTCTTCAGAGTAAATGTTATTAATCAGCAAATGTGTTCTCTATATACTGATGCAATCTCACATCAGCAAATGTCATAAACCTGACAAGATGGTTTTCTAACAAACCTGATTTGAATATTCTGGTGTTAAAAAAGCAGCTTTAAAGAGTTTAGTAGTGTTTACATTTTAGTTAATACACAGAAACTGTTTGTGCACATGGTAAGATAAATCGAGTAATCCACAGTGATCATGAAATCCACCAAAGCCTTCAAACTCCTTACCAACCCATTTGTTGCTACTCTTGGGGAACCCCCCGCCCCCTTTCTGCCATACATAAAATTCAAGTAAAGTATATATAGTGAATTCAAAGTATTCAGACCCCTTCACTTTCTGCACACTTGGTGTATCTTTAAATTCAAAAAGAAAATATTTCCCATATTTTCCTATCAATCTCTACTCAATATTCCATAATGATTAAGTAAAAATATGTTTAAAGAGAGTTACAGAAAGCATACCTCTTTATTATAAAAATAAAAAAAATCTTGGAAGGAGACGATATGTGATCTTCTCGGAAGACAATTTGACATCCCACGAGAGATTCTTTAACGTCATGCGAGACAAGGCAGTGAGATAAAAGGATAGCTGCTCTACAGGCTTTTAAAATGATCGACATGCAGCTCGGAAGCAGCAGCTGATCAGACCACATTTCCTCAGCAGGGGGGAAGGGATGGGAGGGGGTGGGCGAGCAAAACGAGCAGGGGCAAAGCCCCCCAGTTTATTAAAAATAAAAAACTGAAATCTCTCATTCATATAACTGTTCAGACCCACTGCTGTGGTACTCCAAATTATGCTCAAGCGCATCCTGTTTGCTTCAATTATCCTTTACATGTGTCTAGAACTTGAATGGAGCAAACTGAATTGATTGGATGTAGTTTGGAAAGGCACACACCTGCTTAGTGTTGGAATGAAACTAAAATTTTGATTTGACTAAGTACAAGTACCGAAACTGTACTGAAGAAAATAGCTCCCCATAAGCCCATCCTACCATCACAAATTGCATCACATACTCACTAGCCTACCCATTGTACTGCATCAAATAAATGCTGAACGTGTTGCGTTGCATAAAAACCCACCTCTCTACTTTGCTGCAAATTGTGGTTTCTCTTTGAATTCTCCAGTGCATTAATTTTGCTTTCTCCTGCAGAGCATCAAAGAGAAGAAAGGGAAGGGTATGGTTATTTGTCCACCACCAAGTCTAAAGCATGTCAAAATGGAGGGGTTGGTTTACGGGGACTGTCTCACACTGAAGCAACATTTGTAGGAGCGCAGTGGCCTCAACAACTGTGAAATGAAAGAAATCTGGAACCACCAGAACTCTTCCTAGAGTAAGCAGTAAGGCCACACTGAGTAACCAGGCAAGAAAGCCCATGGTCACTCTAACAGAGCTTCAGAAGTCTTTTGCTGAGAAGAGGGAACCTGCCAGAATGACAACCATCTCAGCAGCAATCCGTCAATCAGGAGTTTATGATAGAATAGATAGATGAATGCCACTCTTGACAAACAACATTTGTAGAGAAATCTGTAGATGACATTTTATAGATGCTTTCCATCCAATCTACCAGAAAAGTTCTGCTAGGATGAATGGGATAAACTGTCCAAATTCAAATTTTGTACAGACATACTCAAGATGACTCAAAGCTGTGAATTAAGGGGTCTGAATACTTATAAAAATGTCAGCTTTCTGTTTTTGATTTTTAATAAATTTGCTAATTTTTTTGAAAACACATTTTCAGTTTGTCATTACGGGTTATTTTCTGCATAGTCATGGCAAAATGTAATAAACAAACATTTAAAATTAAGTCTATAACACAATAAAGTGTACGGAAAAGTAAAGGGGTCTGAATACCTTCTGAATGCACTGAATTTATTGTAAATTAGAAGTATGGAAATTTTCAGCTTTTTAATTGTTATTCCATATTAACGGTCCTCTCACCTCTCATTCGTGTGAATGCTTTTGTCAGTTACAGTTCCTGTGCTCTCGGCTCTTATTAATTTTTACGTTTTCCTCACTTTAAGTTCCCAATAAAAGAAGACTTATGTCCAAATCTTATTGAAGAACTTCATCACAAAGGGTTATCAACAGAAGAAATGAGTATATGGGCAACCCTAGCACCGAGAAATGAATAAGTCAAACAAATCAACGCGAAAATTGTTGATCGGTTAAACGGCAAATTGATTAAATGCGTATCAAAAGACTATGCTGAAACAGTTGGTGGTGAGGTTGCGGAAGATGAAAATATCAACTTAAAATATCCCGTAGAATATCTACAACCGATAAAACCGTCCAGTCTTCCACCGGCGGAATTACTGTTGAAAGAATGATGCATTGTAATGTTATTGCATAGCCCATCACTCATACATAAATTATGCAATAGGACAAGATTAGTTGTATTCAAAATTGGTTGAACAATTCTGACATGTAAAATTTTAACAGGCGACAAGAAAGGTAATGTAGTACATCTTCCGCCAATAACATTAGACACCAAAGGAGATCTTGATTTGCCATTCATATTAAAACATTTACAGCTTCCCATTAGAATAACATTTGCTATGACAATTAAAAAATCACAGGGACAAACATTCAAAAAAGTTGGTTTATTTACCAGAGAGAAAAAAAACTATATTCACTCACGGGCAGTTATATATTGCGTTGTCACGATGTAACTCCAAACACAGAATCAAAATTCAATGTGATATTGATGAAAAGTTACTTCCAAATATTGTTTTAACTGAAGTTTTACAGTAAAAGTGTAAGTTTAAAAAGTATTTGCGTGTTAATTTCAAAACCAAACAGAACGAAAATGTATAACGCAATGAATACCCCTAATGCACTGCAGTGGGTTGGCACCCTGCCCGGGATTGGTTCCTGTGTTGGCTTGGCTCCAGCAGACCCCCGTGACCCTGTGTTCGGATTCAGCGGGTTGGAAAATGGATGGATGGATGGATACTCCTAATGCAACATGAAATATAATTTTCTTTCAATTGATTACATTTTACTATTTTTTAAATAGTTAGGTCTATTATGCATATGTAACAATTCCAAAGAAAATAATCTGTTTAAATTGTACAGGGTGGTCCAGATCTAATTATGCAATTATTGCATTGCATTAAAAGTTGCATAGTTAGATCTGGACCACCCTATACATCCACTTCCCTATACGCGAGAACAACAGAGCCGTGAAGTGTCTAGCGCATATCTCCCTCCTGAGGGTTGGCAAGTGAAGCAAGCAGGGGGCAGAGCCCCCTAGTATATTAAATAAATAAAAATATTTGGTTTACATAAGATACTTAAAAACAGACTCATGCCAAACTTATCCATAGTATCTTGTTGAAACTCCCAAAAAAGATGTTTGGTGGCAAGGAAGTGGGAGATATCACTTTTACCTTTACCCAATAGAAGTCCAGTATCTAATAATTATGAATAAAAAAAAAAGTTTTGGAACATTTCAATTCCTAGGCATTGTATGCCAAGACAAAAAAAAACTTTGATGGAGATTAGAGATATCAGTTTCAAATGCTAATAAAAATGCTAATCTATAGATCTTGCAAAGGAAGAATGTGCAGCATTTCAGGAAGACGAATCAGACAACAATAAAACTGAAACTGAGTAAAAGAATGCAAAATTTTTAATACGTCATAAATTAATGATGCTTTAGTTTTATGTATCTAGTTTAAAAATAACTATTTACTGACATTTATAATATAATTATATGTCTAATATGCTTATATTGTGTAAAAGCAGCTTTAATAATGCTCCTTTCAGATTATATTACTGCTGTGTAAGTAAGGTGACTCCAGTCATACCTTCTTTCGGATGTCTTCATCATTTGCTCCGAGGGATGCATACAATTTAAAAGCAGCCTGTCTCAATTCATGAGCATGTTTAAGGTCATGGTCAAGCTGGAAAGTTAGAGGAAAAAAAAGATCAAACAACTTTCTATACTACTGTATAGATAAAAATTTAGCCATCTTAAAATGCATTTGGTGGTCAATTTTTGAGTGAGATCACTTAACTAGCTCCAGCTGCTGAAATATAAAAAGAAATGCAGAATACATTTACAATGTATACAATGTATTATATGTTACTGCACTAAGAAATAGTGCAAATGTTCCTTCTCACACTGTTCAAAAAAGACACTCAAAAATAAATTACAAATGAATTACCATCATAAAACAAACACACTGTGATTTCTTTCATCACATAACATGGAAATCAACCTTCAAAACAGACCAGAATTGTTATCCACTGAAAACATATAAAAATGCAAAAAAAAAAAAAAAAAAAAAAAAAAAAAAAGGCACATTCTATATTAAATTAGTGATGTGTCACACCAGTTTACATTGTGGGGTCTGGATGCAATGTTTAGCAATTTGTACTGGTTTGATTACAAAGAGTAATGATTAGTAGTGGCATACTGTGAGAAACCACAACGCTTTTAGAAACACAAAAGAAAAATCAACAAAGGAAGGGAGAAAAATGGAACATCTGTAGCTTGGCTCCATTCATTAATTTCCTTTCTTTTTTTTGCTCTTCTTTAAACTTTGTAAGTGCTAAATAAATCATCTACAGCAGCGCACTGGCTGATAGCAATTGTAGTCCCCTTGTTGGCATCTGTACAAGGTTGCACATAAGTATGGGGGGGGGGATAATATATAGTTTATTTACAGATCAGTTCCACAAACATTAACTACACTCACAATCACAGATCCTGGAAAGCACTTGCTAAACGTGTTTTCATTGAGCTTTTCTCCTTTCACTTCGCTTCTGCAGATGGCCTTCTTTTGCATAAACTGGCATGTACTAATCCTCAGTGTGACTGCTGTTAATTAGCTGCTCCTAACATAATCACATTTTCAAAGGGCTTGTTTATACTTATAGTGACTGAAATACATTCACAGTTGCTGCAGCACAGCCAATCGGCATGCCAGTATTCTCCTAGTCAGTAGGTGACAGTTTTTATTCAATATCGGATACCTAACAATGTCACAGCTGACACTCCTTTGATGAAGAAGAGTTTTTCCTACTATTATTGACGTTAAGAGAAAAAAAGAAGCAAGATGGAGTGTCAAAGTGCTGAAGCAAGGGCATGTCAAAGTATAAAGCAGCCTTTATGAGATATGTAACAAGAAACACGCTGAAGTGGGGCTAAGATCACATGAGAGCTGTTGGTTGGAAACTGGGTTTAACTTTGTCCTGTGCTTTCTTGCAAAATTTTCTCTTCGTCTTGTGCTTTCTTGCAAGAAATTTTCCAATTATAAGCGTTTTTTTTTTTTTTTATCATTTAAGGAATCTATGCACTTTAATTGAATTAAATTAATTAGCAACAGAGTGGAATGGAACCATTTCTCCAATTATAACCATTATCCTACATACTTTAATCAAGTTTTACATGATGTGTCACTTGCTTTCCATAGTTAAGACAGTTAGAAATTTCACTTTAACGAATCTAAGCATTTTAAATGAATTAAATCTTTTATGGGCGCCCCACAATTTGGTCACAATTAATCAACAGAATCTTAGTACAAGAATTAAAAATTATTATTTTTTAATAAAATAATGTCACTTAAAATCTTTTTTTTATATATATATATATATATGTTTTAGCCACCCTAATGCCACACAGTCCTCAGCACGTTACAAAAACCATGACTTGGGTGACAATGTGATTTGACAGAAATGACATTAGCGACACAGTGGAATCGGACCTACAATCTTAAAGTGAAATGTAACATTCATTCATGTTCATTTCATTTTAGACATGGTGAAACCTTACATATGTGAAGTACTGAAAATGTGTGTTTTTCTATTAGAGAATAAAACATTTACGCTTTCTTAGAAAAGCCTAACAAATCACTGAAAAGAGTACTTTGCCAAATTTCTATATAAATGATGAAAAATTGGTACAATTTAAAAAAGAAAAATTACTTTGTGTACACTGGTCACAAACCCTAGACCATTTGATTGTATATCCAACAAGCTAACCATTTGTGCAATGCTTCTTAACTGTCACATTGAAGTAATTTGACAAAACTTCAATATCAATTCATCAAAATTATTATTTTTTTTTTTATTAATTTGTCTACATTGGTCTTGAACCTGCAACCATTTCATCGAAAGTCCAACATGCTAACCACTTGACCAGCACCAATTTTCCATATGTGTGTGTGTGTGTGTGTGTGTGTGTGTGTGTGTATGTGTGTGTGTGTACAATCGATAAAATTGTAATACAAGGAAATGAGAAATTTAAATATGACACAAATAACGTACAGATCCCAGGTCAAAACTGATGAAATATTGCATTGTCACCAGAGATCAGTATGCATGCAAAGTTTGAAGGAAATTGGTTCAGTAAAAGTGGGTAAAAAAATTGATTGCAAAATTTAACCCAGACAAACAGAGAGGGCAAGCTGAATAAAAAGGGCTTCACTCCATTACGAGCAGATCTTGCCTTATGCAGTTACAGAAAGGGCACAAGAGGTATCTTATAAGATGTTCACCATTAATACTAGAATTATCAGAGCCTATGAAAAAAACTTGTAAATCCGGCCCACCTTAAATCCCTTCGCACCTCTCCGTCAGCGTCTTTTGTCTTGTAAATGTGTCGATAAGCCCAAGCAGCAAGCAGCCTGCTATACCCCCTGCCCCCCCACCGCTGCAGAACGGGCAAGAAGTTCTCCCAATTCCTGCCTTGATTATCTGGTAATCCTTGATTACCCATTGCAGCACTTCTTGTGTGATTTTGGGCTATACAAAAATAAATTGTATTGTATTGTATCTGGGAGTGCGCTACCTAGAGTTGTAAGGGGAAATAATTTCATGTGTGTTCTGTGTTTATAACAATCTATGTAAATGCATTGTTAAAACAAAAACGTTTTTCATGTTTTAGTAATAAATGACAAAATGCAGACATGAACTGTATAATGTGTGAAGTCTACTGGCCAAATATCAAATAAACACTTTCACAAAAGGTGCAAGTACAATACGACAGCTTCCGTGGTGAAGCAGTAAGAACTGTTGACTTACAATCCAGAGGTGGTCAGTTCGAAACCAGCTCTCCTGCAAATTTACTGCTCTGAGTAGTGAGCTGCTCTTATTGTTAATACTATATCATAAAAACATACATTTGATTTGTGCCTGTAACAGCCGGTGTAAATTTATAGTACTTGTAAAAGTTAGTTTTTTTAAATTTTTTTTTTTACTTTTATTCTCTCAGTCACAATCACAATACAACACCCATCCCAAGAGGTACACATGTATTAAATGCAGGAAGGATGGTCCTTGGGTGTGTGGGAACTGTTAACATTTGAATCTTATTGCATATAGCGCAGAACTGACCTCTCTGTACTATTCTTTCCTCTGCATGTCCTGGAGTACAAAAGAAACTCTATCATGCACCAAAATGTGGAGACTGAGCAAGATCGGAAAAAAACCCCAAAAAAACGCAGTCACTGATTACAACCGCAGGAAGGCATGTGAATGAATATGAATAATATGAATAATGTTGCATCCTTGCCACAATGTTTTACGAAATGTACATTTCTACTATACATAAATTCAAGCGACAATGAGATACGAAGAAGGCAGATTCACCAGCGTTTGTGTGTCAGCTTTTATCCCTTCAGATCAGAGAATTTCCAGTTCCATTGTTTCAAAACACCACTCACATGTGCAGTTATGCCCAGTTTCAGATTAAAAGTAACTGCGTCAGATCTGGGGCAGTGGGGTGGGTGTTGTATCATGACTGTGACTGAGAGAATAAAAAAAATAAATAAATAAAAAAAAAAAAAAAAAATAATGCTAACTTATACAAGTACTAAAAATGAAACCGGCTCTTACAGACACAAATCAAATGTATGTTTTAATAGTATAATATTAACAATAAGAGTTCCTCACTACTCAAAACAGTAAATTTGCGGGGGAACTGGATTCGAACTGACCACCTCTGGATTGTAAGTCAGCAGTTCTTACTGCTTCACCATGGAAGCTGTAGTATTGTACGTGCACCTTTTGTGAAAGTGTTTATTTGATATTTGGCCATCAGCCTTCACACATTATACAGTTCATGTCTATATTTTGTTATTTATTACTAAAACATAAAAAAACGTTTGTTTTAACGATGTGTTTACATAAATTGCTGTAGACACAGAACACACATGAAATTATTTACTCAATACAATTCTAGGTAACTCACTCCCAGATAATCAAGGCAGGAACTGGGAGAACTTCTTGCCCATTCTGTGGCAGTGGGTGGGGGAAGGGGTTGGTATAGCAGGCTGCTTGTGCTTATCGACACATAAACAGGACAAAAGCTGCTTATGGAAGAGGTGCGAAGGGATTTAAGGTGGGCCGGATTTACGAGTGTTTTTGTAGGCTCTGTTAATTCTAGTGTCAATCAGTATGTACTCTGGATATAACGGAGGTTGTTAAAATGCTTACTACTAGCCCAAATACTGCAGAGTGTGAACATGATTTTCCTGGCCTAAATCTCATCTTTTAATAACATGAGGACCTACTTAATATTCCAACCATGAAAAATTTTAATACTTTCCATTAATTTCCTGGAGATTTTACCCAACCAGACAAAGATAGACTGAGGAATAGGAGAGTACACTCTGGAAGTAAACTGTATGTATTTGCCCCTGAAGTATCATACTCTTGTGATTTAAACCTCCTGTTAGCTGTTCAAGTGCAAGCTGGTAAAAAAAAATAAAAAAATAAAAAAATTGGGGTGTGTTCAGTCGCATAAAAAAATAACAGGAAATTAATCTAAAGGTTCTCATAACTCAAACTTTGCACTAGTAGAGATATTAGACAGAGCACATTTACTGCATCATTGTAGATACAAGTAACAAAATTAAATAACAAACTAAAGGTTCTATAAACTTCATGGGTCTTTTTTGCCCAAAAACACAGAGACAATCATTTTGATAAACTTACCCGCTTGATATCGGTGATGGCACTGACTGAGCTGGGATATTTAAAGTAGTCAGCAAGCATGGCAATAAGATGGTCAGTGATGCTGGCAGTTCTCTGAAGTTCTACATCAAGTTCAATTAGATAGGCTAACGTTTCTGCACCTTCAACTCTTTCCTCTAGCAACCGGTCCTTATTGCACATTCGGACTAGGCACGGAAGTGTCTAAGTAAAACAAAAGTCACTTTACACTTTGTTTACGTAAACCACAAACCTTCCTTCAGAAATAGTAAGGCAAAGAAAAAAAAGTCTAGAAAACATTGAGAGAGAAAATAAAGTAAAAGCTATATCTTCATGAAATAAAAAAAAATATTGAAAATATTTAAAAATAAACTAAGAATGATATTTAACATTTGTAATGTATTACTGAAACCAAATATTGCTTTATAGATAATTAAGCCCATTGTTAGATCATCAACAGAATTAATAAAATGAAGTCCTGAAGACAACATTGAATGTCATGGAACCAAACTCTACTTAAGACTAACAAATACAGTAATCCTTTGCAATGAATGAGGGTTAGGGGCAGAAGACCCCTATGAATGTGAAAAATAGCAAACACATTTTGGGACCATGACTACATATTTTAAGTTTATTGCACTAAATAAGATGCAAATACATGCAAGACAAAACGAAGATTGCGCAATCAAATTACGTGTGCAAGACTGGCTGCAGAGACAAAGATGCATAGTGTCCCCCAGACAAAGTGCGAAGTTCAGGAGTTCTTTAGTGAACTGTAATTTTTTATGAAATTTATATTATAATACATTTGTGTGTATATTTAAGGTAGTAAATGACAAAAATGATTAATATTACAGATACAAATTAAATCCAATAAAACACTAAGCACAAAATGATAAACACAGTCCAGTTTCGCAAATGCAGACGAAGATGGTAGTGATGAAGTGAAATCCCCTTTGTACAGTCTTCTGGATGTCATGGAAATTTTTTGCCCACCATGACGTCATTATATGTGAAGATTTATAGAGGTTGGGAGCACTCCCAGACAAAGACATTTTCCAACTGAAACAAATTCACATCAACAAGCGGGCACAAGACAAGAACATACAGTGCATCAGGAAAGTATTTACTGCGCATCACTTTTTCCACAATTTGTTATGTTACAGCCTTATTCCAAAATGGATTAAATTCATTTTTTTCCTCAGAATTCTACACACAACACCCCATAATGACAACGTGAAAAAAAGTTTACTTGAGGTTTTTGCAAATTTATTAAAAATAAAAAAACTGAGAAATCACATGTACATAAGTATACACAGCCTTTGCTCAATACTTTGTCGATGCACCTTTGGCAGCAATTACAGGCCTCAAGTCTTTTTGAATATGATGCCAGAAGCTTGGCACACCTATCCTTGGCCAGTTTCGCCCATTCCTCTTTGCTGCACCTCTCAAGCTCCATCAGGTTGGATGGGAAGCGTCAGTGCACAGCCATTTTAAGATCTCTCCAGAGATGTTCAATCGGATTCAAGTCTGGGCTCTGGCTTGGCCACTCAAGGACATTCACAGAGTTGTCCTAAAGCCACTCCTTTAATATCTTGGCTGTGTGCTTAGGGTCGTTATCCTGCTGAAGGATGAACCGTCGCCCCAGTCTGAGGTCAAAGAGCGCTCTGGAGCAGGTTTTTCATTCAGTATGTCTCTGTACATTACTGCAGTCATCTTTCCCCTTATCCTGACTAGTCTCCCAGTCCCTGAAGCTGAAAAACATCCCCACTGCATGATGCTGCCACCACCCATGCTTCACTGTAGGGATGGTATTGGCCTGGTGATGAGCGGTGCCTGGTTTCCTCCGAACATGACGCCTGGCATTCACACCAAAGAGTTCAATCTTTGTCTCATCAGACCAGAGAAATTTTCTTTCTCATGGTCTGGGAGTCCTTCAGGTGCCTTTTGGCAAACTCCAGGCGGGCTGCCATGTGCCTTTTACTAAGGAGTGGGCTTCCGTCTGGCCACTCTACCATATAGGCCTGATTGGTGGATTGCTGCAGAGATGGTTGTCCTTCTGGAAGTTTCTCCTCTCTCCACAGAGGACCTCTGGAGCTCTGACAGAGTGACCATTGGGTTCTTGGTCACCTCCCTGACTAAGGCCCTTCTCCCCCGTTCGCTCAGTTTAGATGGCCGGCCAGCTCTAGGAAGAAGTCCTGGTGGTTTCGAACTTCTTCCACTTACGGATGATGGAGGCCACTGTGCTCATTAGGACCTTCAAAGCAGCAGAGATTTTTCTGTAACCTTCCCCAGATTTGTGCCTTGAGACAATCCTGTCTCGGAGGTCTACAGACAATTCCTTTGACTTCATGCTTGGTTTGTGCTCTGACATGAACTGTCAACTGTGGGACCTTATATAGACAGGTGTGTGCCTTTACAAATCATGTCCAATCAACTGAATTTACCACAGGTGGACTCCAATAAGCTGCAGAAACATCAAGGATGATCAGGGGGAAACAGGATGCACCTGAGCTCAATTTGAGCTTCATGGCAAAGGCTGTGAATACTTATGTACATGTGCTTTCTCAATTTTTTTATTTTTAATAAATTTGCAAAAATCTCAAACTTTTTTCACGTTGTCATTATAGGGTGTTGTGTGTAGAATTCTGAGGAAAAAAATGAATTTAATTCATTTTGGAATAAGGCTGTAACATAACAAAATGTGGAAAAAGTGATTCGCTGTGAATACTTTCCGGATGCACTGTAAATCCAGGGATACCTGTAATCTAGTGGGTATAACTGTAATCCAATTGTGCATTTAAGTGTTAAAAACAAAAAGTTAGTGCTGGGCGGTATGACCAAAATTCTCTATCACGGTATTTTTCAAAATTATACCGGTTTCATGGTATTCTTTTCCCATGAATGAGTGGATGTTAACCACATTTTCCACTGCAATTACTGCAGTAGACTGGCTAATAACAACCTATTCTACTGTCATGAGAACTGTACATTGTACAACAAAACATTTTAATATGCACACAAGTATTAATACAGGTTTGCAAGGCCCCATAAACTGACAGTTTTCAAGTGGGTGACACTAATGCAGAGAAGGAATCACATTGCATGACAGTTGCAGTCAAAATATAGAACTTTTTATTGAACAAATGTTGCAAACAGCTTAAACTATAATTTTGACAACATATTTTCAACCATCCAATGAGGCATTTAGACTTAGTAAAATATCCAGAGGTGCTTGTCAAAAGTTGCACTGAACATGTCTTAGAAAAGGAGTAAATAGTAAATATTAACACTTTCTGTTAATGTTAATCTCTGTCCACTGACTCGTTAGCTATATGGATTGTAATGGCGTTGGTTATCTCGATCCCTACTTGCTTTTTTTGTCGTAGGCAGTACCTCTAGCAAACATGTCTACAAGTGACGTCTGACTCGAGTGTCCTCTAGCTTTTTCAGTTTTACCTGAGGACGTGGAGGGTGCCAATCTTAGTTCCATATCAGTCATGGTACTCCAAAGCATGTATGCGGCTAAGGTGGTGCAGCAAATTGCTCGTGTTGCCTCCTCCGGCGGCAACTTTAGCTTGGCAGCATTTGCAGTAAATAGTTGTTTGGTCCACATCTGACCTTTTAAAACTAAAGTATCTCCAGACAACAGACACGGCTCCTTTTTTCAGCAAAAGCTCTTCTGTGTCATCATGTTCAACTTTATCGTCTGCTAGAGCTTCAGTTTCGGAATGTTCTCTGCCCATTTTCACAACTCAATACCTCCACTAACACATGTACTCCATTGCATGCATATTTATAATAATAATAATAATAATAATAATAATAATAATAATAATTCTTTGCATTTATATAGCAGTGCAGCATTGAAAAAGGTCCCCCCTTAAAAAGTTTCTCGCTGCGCCACGTTCCAAACGTTGTTTAGGCACACTTTTAAAGCTCATCTTTCACCCAGCAGCCATTGCAGTAACAGCTGAAGCTGCCCAATAATACTGTATAGTACTCCCAGGGTTTCTGGGATTTGTAGACTAGGACTTTAAGTAGCAGGGCTTACAGCATTGTCTGTGGTTTTCCGCAAACTGGTTGCAAAACTTGCAAAATAATTTTCATTCAATTATTGATGACAACCCCACATATATGCAGAACCACAAATCGTAAACTCATAAATTACAAGGGCCAATCTGTACATGTTTTAACAAATCCACAGGTGGTATCTAAGATAAAAATATCACTGCATGGTTAGAACAATGTAGGTAAGTTAAGTCATAAGCAGCAGATCTGTAACTGTAGTATAAGAACCATCACTCCTTTTAAGGTCAAAAAGTCTGGGGCATTTATTGCAGCTGTGGGAAGGGGGTCAAGGGCAGATAGTGGCAACACTGGATATAGTTTTATTTTATATTATTGATCTGGTAGAATTTTTTTTTTTTTTTTAATACAGGACCTCCACATTTTTCAGTACATCAGAAAATTAAACCTCTCTCTACTTAGTGCATTTCCAGTTAAATAATAGAACAAAATTTTGATTTGGGTGAATGGTTTAACAGTATAATTGTAACTTTTTTTAATAATAATAATTTTAAATATATTTTTAATATGCCCACTTCATAAATTGACTGTAAATGCATGCAGAAAAAGAAAATATGACCAGAGGATACATCTGCAAAATGGCACAGGAAACATACATATAAGAATCTTTAAACATAAAACCAAGAGCACTTTCAGCATGTCACTGGTGTACAATCTTATGCTGCACAGCTTAATCTATACTAATAAAAGGCAAAGCCCTCACTGACTGACTGACTGACTGACTCACTCATCACTAATTCTCCAACTTCCCGTGTAGGTAGAAGGTTGAAATTTGGCAGACTCATTCCTTACAGCTTACTTACAAAAGTTAGGCAGGTTTCATTTCGAAATTCTACGTGTAATGGTCATAACTGGAACCTGTTTTTTGTCCATATACTCTAATGGAGGAGGCGGAGTCATGTATCGCGTCATCACGTATTACGCCTCCTACGTAATCACGTGAACTGAAAACGAGGAAGAGATTT
>NC_041401.2:137163743-137211243 GCF_900747795.2 Erpetoichthys calabaricus | reverse complement strand
CCATTGTTCTTTGGTTAGCTTAATTTCTAAATGGAAAATTCAAATTTTTTTGCTAATTCAGCTTATTTAAATATGAATGCATGATGGTCCACAATGCTTGTTCAGCCAATATATAAATAACCTGTTCTTATAAATACATCAATAATGATGCAAGAATATAACGTCCTTATATAAAAAGTATCAACCTAATTGTGTTAAATAAAAAAAAAGAATATTTATTAATAATTCAATATGCTTATTACAGAGAAAATCTGAAAAAGTATTAAAACTTGATGACAAAGCATCTGTCTAATAATATTAAAACCAATATGGAAGATTTTAAACTTTACAGCTGACAATGTATATTTTCTATATGGCTGATCCAAACTATTCTTACAGTACAGTACTCATTTTAAAAATATATATTACCAGAAAAAAACTATTCCTAAGACATCTGCAAAAGTAGTATGAAATTAAGTTTTTGTTAAAGTGGAAAATGTTAAAAGGGGTGACATAAACAAACAAACAAACAAAAAAGATGATACTGTATACACAAAATGAATTGTTTGTTTATACTTTTTATGTCGAAAATAATCCCAAACACTTCACTATTGTTATTCTGATTATTTCAATAAACAGGATAACATTTAAGGTCTATGGATGCAAAATAATATAAATAAAAAGTAACATTCAGGTTTTGAAGGTTGTATAAAAGATCTCACATAGTATAAACCAATATTGTTTATTTACCATTTGGCTGCTGTGAGCTGCATTTCAATGGATTTGTCCCTTTGCATCATCCTTACAAAAACCTGAGACAACAGCTCCCCATCCACCAACACTAAAACAAAAAGAATAAGCACGTAATGAGATAGCTATTCTACACACTAACAATAAACAGCCGCAACAACAATGGAAAAGATAAAAAAACATGCTTAAAAAGAACCTTTAATTTAGAGACATTTTGAGCAGATTATGTATTAAAACTTAGATCGGTGAGCATTAATTAGCTTGAATTAGAAGTTTTTAAATAGTTTTATACAACTATAGAGAAGAAATTAATGTTAGGTTCTATGCAATTTATGCAATCAATTTTCAAATTATATTATTATGAATAGGAATAACTGTTCAAACATAAAAGGATAAATAAATATTAAAAAGCATCAATTCCTTCTAACCATGCTTTGTAAAAGTGTATTCACAAAGCAATCTTTAGTTACAAAAAAGTTGCTGATGAGATTTTCACATTTTCTAAAAGAGTTCACACTGAATGTCATACATATGAACATGCACACACATATAGAGCTGTGTACAATTCTTAGGCACTTGTGAAAAAAGCTGTAAACCGGGAATGCTTTCAACAATAATGGCATAGATAACTCTTAAAGTGCAGTAAACAGAAAAAATTATTTGTTATGTTCACCATTTGCCTTAAAAGCAGCAGCAATTACCTTACATATACTCTGAAGGTAATTGGGTGATAGGTTGTTACATGAGCTTGAAGAACTTCACATTTTCCACTGCAGACTTTGGCTGTCTTACAATCCCAGACTGGGTCGATGATGTTGAACTCTCTGTGGGGGCAATACCATCTGTTGCAGGATTCTCTGCTCCTCTTTTTGCTGCAGATAGTAATTTAAGATTTGTCTGTGCATTTGATATAACTAATGCTGCAGAATGAAGTCGGGGGCAATCAGATGTCTCCCTGATAATACTGCATATGCTGGATAGGAATCTGCCTGCATTTCTCAACAGTAAGGGGACCATCAATTTTGATCAAATCACTAACTGTTTATGGAAATATACCTCTAAACCTCCAAGGAACCGCTGTTGTGCTTTACTGTTGCCAGTAGACATTCGACAATGTACCGTTCTCCAGTCCTTAGGCAAACAAACTGACTACTGTTAGAGCCAAAAATTTCAATGTTTGCGTCATCAGTCCAAAGCATCTGTTGCTATTTTGCATGCACAGGATGACTGGTTTCATTTTATTTCCACATTAGCTTTTTGGTCACAATTCTTCAACGAAGACACTTGTGATAAGACTTTTCCACACTGTAAAAAGGTGAACCAGGGATCCATTTCGGAGCTGATAACAATGCTGGACATCTTTTTTGAAGGGAAGGAAGCTCAAAATATTTTTCATTCATTGCACTCAGTTTCCATAGCCAAACACTGGATTTCTGTTTCTTCACCTTGCCCATTTGTTTATGCTTCTACAGGGGAGCTTCGAAAAAAACATCTGAATACACCAGGCTGATGTGATATATCTTCCTCGAAGAAATCTTCATGATGCAGATGACCATCTTGTGTCTTATAATTCACATGTTTAACCACCACATCTACAGCAAACCCAGCTTTTTAGTACAGTTATCTCTTGACAAGTTTTACTCCCTTTACACAGTTGTTGCTGTTTCAGTTATTCACCTTGGTTCAACCTACATATTATATCATTGACCATTAGCACCCGTTTGTTAAATTTGCTTAATTAAGCACTTAGCTATATGTCTACAAAGATCTCTCAAATGGATAGTGATTTATCACTATGGTAATTTCTGTCTTTAAAAACATTTAAATATCTTATTGCATTGTTTCATTTTTTGCACAATGAAAAGTTTGCAACTCTAAAATATGCTCTTTTATATTAAGACATTACTTAAAAATGTAAATAACCATCTCTGGCAAATAGTTTTTCTGAATTATCTAAAGTGCCTAAGAATTTTTCATCCAATACTATATTTACACAATAATATAAATAAATAAATTTTTAAAAAAACACACACTTAAATATATATACACACATTTTAAAATACATACCTCGATCAGCCATAACATTAAAATCATTGACAGGTGAATTCAGTAACACTGATTATCTCACAATGGCACGTGCCAAGGGTTGGGATATATTAGGCAGCAAGAGAACAGTCAGTTCTTGAAGAAGCACTCAACCAACCACTGCTCTATGCACAATCTCTACAAACTCAGCTACAGCAAGCTATAACTCCTTCAGAGTTGTATCTTGCTGATCTCTTTTACTAGTCTTTTTGCATGATCATTCAATTTTTGTGCTCTAGAAAGATTTACAAATTTGCCATACTGCTTCCATTTCTTAATGAGTGAAATAACTGTACTCCAAGGGATATTCAGTGACATAGATATTTTCTTGTATCCATACCCCGCCTTGTGCTTTTTAATGACCTTGTCACAGGGTTACATTAAGTGTTCTTTTATCTTAATTTTCTAGGCCATAACACTAATCCACCACAAGCGGAATGTGCCAAATAGGGAGCATTTATTCTACAATCACTTGAAACCCCTTGATTGCCAACTAATTATGTGATGTCTGAAACCAAATGGCTGCACCAGTGATGATTTAGGTGTATCATATTAAAAGGTAAATATTTTCATGATCATTTAATTTGCTTTTTTGATTTTTAATGTAGACCACATTGCAGAAATATGTTTAATTTTGACATTAAATAGTATTATTCTGTTGATCAAGTTCAAATAAGTCAAATTAAATATACTGTGATGTAATGACATATAAAAATATAGGCACATTTTATATATACATATAGATGTGACAATGTGTGTGAGTGTGTGTGTAGATCGATAGATGTGTGGTTCACAGACTTGGACAACAGACAGGGAAGCAAGTCCAGGTTTCCAAAAAAGTCAGGTTTATTGTTATGAAGACAGGAATAACCAAAGGCATTTTCAAATGGGAACTTTAGCATACACAAATGCAGCAAGCAAGGGGTGACGTTAATGTCATCCTGTATTAGGTTCCTTCCTTCCTCAGAGAGAAGACAGAAAGTGAGCCCAGGTCAGCAGCCGGTTTTAAATGTTCCCTGCATCAACTACTGTGCGACAGACATGTTAGGCAGGAAGCCTGCAAACTTGTAGCTGACCCGGCAGCATATTTTTTATATCTCTCTATTATAAAAAAAAAAAAAAAAATCTTGGAAGACTTGGAAGGAGACAATATGTGATTTTCTCAGAGACACTTTAACTTCCCGTGAGACAAGGCAGTGAGACAAAATTACAGCTACTGCACAGGCTTTTAAATGATTGACACGCAGCGCGACAGCAGCTGATCCGACCACATCTTCTTAGCATGCGTTCAGCCCCCACTTCATAACGCGAGCAGCAGAGACGTGAAGTTCCTAGCACACAGCGCGCCCCGGTACGGGGGTGGGGGTAGGTGAGCGAAGTATATATAAAACACACACACACAGTGCTCCCCATGTTTGGAACAAAGACACATATTTCCACGATGTATCCCTCTGCTCCACAGTTTAAAATTATGAATCAAATAATTCAGACATGATTAAAGTGCACATTGTACACATTAAGTTAAGAATATCTGCACATGTTTTGGTTACAACAAACAGAAATAAAAAAAAAATTTATACCTGGATCTCCCCCCTTTTCAGGGCACCATAGAGTTTGAGACATAGCAATGGAAGGTACGTATATTAAAGCAGTCATATTCAGTACTTTGTTGCACACACCAAGCATACAATTACTGCTTGATGTCTGTGATTCATAGACATCACTAGGTACCGAGTATCTTTTCTGGTGATATTCTGCCAAGCTTCTAATAAAGCAATCTTCAGCTCTAGCTTGTTTCATGGGCTTGTCCCCTTACAGTTTCTCTTCAGTATATGGAAGGCATGCTCAACTGGATTTAAATCGGGAGATTTTGTCTCCACGCTTTGCTCTTGCCATCAACTCTTATACAGGTCCATCTTTGTCTTGTCCTTCCACAATACCTTTTTTCAGAATTCTGCAGGATCTTTTAAGTAATTTTTCACAAACTGCAATCTGGCCATACTGTGTTTATAGCTAACTAGTAGTATGCATCTTGAAGTGTGGCCTATTTCTGTTCATGAAGTCTTCTGTGGATAGTAGTCTCTGAAACATACACATCAGCACATGAAGTCTGTTTATGATCTGTTGGACAGCCGTTTGGAGCTTTTTCTTTACCATAGTGAGGATTCATCTGTCATCAGTAGTGGAGGTCTTCCTTGGCCTGCCATTCCTTTTGCAATTTTTAAGCTCACTGGTGTGTTCTTTCGTCTTAATGATATTCTAGACAGTTGGTTTAGGTAATTCTAAGTTTTTACCAATGTCTCTAGTGTTTTATTCTTGTTTTTCAGCCATAGCGGCTTCTCTGACTTTCACTGGCACAGTTCTTGTCCTCCTACTAAACAATGGCAACTATATACTCCAAAGGAATTCTTTGGGTAGAAGGAAGCCTAGGCATCTTATGCCTGCACTAATGAAGCAGTGAAACACACCTGAGTAATCACTTTAATGCCAATTGTCCCAAAAATTATGGTGCCCTCAAATGGTATAACTAAAATGTATGCAAATATCCTTAAATTAAAGTCTGCGATATGCATTTTACTCACATAAATAAGGACATTTAAAGTGCTTGCCCATTCTTAAATGAAAAGTAAACCCTAAGATGTACAATATGGGAGGATAATCAAAAGGCTATAATACAATAGTTCTCAAATTCAGACTTTGAGCAGAGTAGCTCAGAAACACCTGAACAATGTTTTAGGTTTTTGAGAAATGTGTTATGAATCTGAGGGACATTGTGTAAATGAAACTGAACACAACATTTACAACATTTTCTTGTCTTTAGAAACATTAAAACATTTTTAATTAATTAACTGTTAACTAAGTAAACTGATAAAAAGAAATCAAAATGAATAAAAAGAGGAATTATGTTTTGGTAGAAATAATTAAATTAATATTTTGATTGATACATGTCCTAAACCTGCATATGACAAGCATAACTCAAGATACATTTTTCATCAGACTTTTGTGCAATTACAGTAGAAAAGACACAACCGATAAAGCAAAAAACAAAAAAACTGTCTCTCAATAAGAAGACTTAGACTATAGACTTAACAAAAAAGCAAACACATTGAAAACTACAAACCAAGTTTGGAAATGCATGATTTAAATGCTAAGGGTGTGTTGCCTTTGGCCCTATGGCTAATAAAATGCAAGTCATTTTTAATACATATTTTATTAGTATAAAAATAAGTTATTTTATACATTATTGAATATCTATAAACACAAACGCATTTCTTGGAAATGGATGGCCCTGAAAGCACTTACACTTTAAGTTCACATTTATTAGTTTTATTACAAGTTCACTTTATCTTACTGTAGCAGTTTAACATTTCTGATAATAATTCTTAAGCAAGTTATGTTTGAGCTTAGCAAACTACTTACCATTTACTAGCGTTATTGAGACCTGAGGATTTTCATAGGCCAAGACTGAGAAGAATTTCAGTGCCTGCATTTGCACCTGGAGAGTCAATAAAATTTTATGGTTTCAGAAATGTAACTTTTATTATCCTAGAACATTAAGTACTGCCATAGAGGAACCCACCCTATAAAAATGACTAGAGTGGATTATGGAAAGAAAATATTAGAAAACAAAACAGATGTACAGATAAGGAAGTGGGGGGCTAATGAGTAGAAGGGATTTAGGGATTGGAATATAATATATCCCATATGGCAATACTTTCTCAAAGATTTACACGACTAGCATGGCTTCTAAATCAATTTAAAATTATTGTAGTTTGATGGAGAAATACAATAAATGTTTTTACTATAATATAAAAGTTAAAATTTGCTCAACCTGACAATTAAAAGTGAATGAATCAACACTAGAATTACTAAAGCCAAGGAAAAACTCGTAAATCCGGCCCTCCTTAAATCCCTTTGCAACTCTCCATCAGCGTCTTTTGTCTTGTAAATGTGTCGATAAGCACAAGCAGCCCGCTATCCCATCCCTGCAGAAAGGGCAAAAAGTTTCCCCAGCTCATGACTTGATTATCTGGGAGCGAGCTACCTAAGTTGTATAGGGTAAATAATTTCAGGTGTGTTCCGTGTCTACAACAATCTATGTAAACACATCATTAAAACAGAAATTTTTTTCATGTATTACTAATAAATGACAAAATGTAGACATGGACTGTATAATGTGTGAAGGCTGAAGTCCAAATATCAAATAAACACTTTCACAAAAGGTACAAGGATAATACGACAGCTTCCGTGGTGCAGCTGGAAAGGTGTGAAGGGATTTAAGGTGGGCCGGAATTATGAGTTTTTTCGTAGGCTCTGGTAATTTTAGTATTAAAGGGACCAATATGAAAAAGGATAACACACTATGTTTTGGATATAGACTCTGACAGCATATTTTATTTTCCATTTGTCTTATTACCTTCCTACAATTTATAATACATTGTAAATCTCTACATCCTTTTACAATATTCAGATTTTGTTAATAAAAGTTATTAACACACTTGTATGCATTCAAATATTCAGTCACATATACTTCAAATGCTTTTTTGTATAAACTGAGAAAATTGTTTTTTTAGGTGACACAATACGAAAAATGTAAAAGGATGTTCATAGAGTAAGGCATATTACATTGCTGAACTAAAATGTGGTCAACAGTAATTTAATAAACTTGGTATGATTAGCCACAATTTTCTGCTCACCTTATATGAGGATGAGTTCAAAAGATGTGCAATGTTCTGGATGGCGCCATGGTTATAAAGAATTGTTTGATGCTCTGAGGTCTAAAAGAAAAGATGTCACTTTTAATGTATTAACAACATGTGTTTATAGACAAAAAAAGTAATGAATACATACTACAATGTAACAATTTTCTTAAACCTGCTCAATTCCGTTCAGGTTTGTGACTATTTCTTTAAACAATGAAAATGTAATAGAACCATTGCTAGTAATCTGTCATAATTTCATTCAAATTATTATTAACGCTGGGCTAACAGTTAAATTCATTTCCACGGGGAGGGCACAAAATGTACTGTAATGTATGTGATCTTAGTAAATAAAAATCAGCTGATTCTAATATCATTTTAGACAGCTGCAGCACAGCTGTTAATCACAGAAGATATTTCCCCTCCCCACCACACTAACAGTACTTTCAGACAATAAATTATTCAGCAGAATTCTGCTAAGAAATGTTACTGGAGCTCCTTTATATCAACAGCCATATATCTGCATAATGCCTCACTGTAACTGTCACAGCTAAGTCAGAAGTTTTCTTTCTATATAAGAAAGTGTGTGTCTGTATTTATCTGTCTCTAATTTTTATGGTAGTTTCATTTTAATGGAGAGAGACAAAATATCAAACAAAAATCCAGGAAAAAAACACATTACATAAAAGTGATAAATTGATTTGCATGTCATTGAGTGAAATAAGTATTTGATCCCCTACAACTCAGCCAGAATTCTCCTGATCTCAACTCGTTTTGTGTATAAAGCACACCTGTCCACAGAATCAATTTCTTCCATTCCAACCTCTCCACCACCATGGTCAAGACTAAAGAGCTGTCAAAGGAAGTCAGGGACAAGATTGTAGACCTGCACAAGGCAATGGGCTACAGGACCATCAGCAAGAAGCTTGGTGAGAAGGTGACAACTGTTGGTGTGATTATTCGGAAATGGAAGAAATATAAAATGATCATCAATCATCCTCGGTCTGGAGCGCCATGTAAGATCTTGCCTCATGGGGTGAGGATGATCGTGAGAAAGGTGAGGGATCAGCCCAAAACTACACAGAAGGAGCTTGTTAACGATCTGAAGGCAGTTGGGACCACAGTCACCGAGAACACCATTGGTACCGCACTACGCCGTAATGGATTGAAATCTTGCAGCACCCACAAGGTCCCCCTGCTCAAGAAAGCACATGTACAGGCCTGTGAGGATTCAGAGGTTCACTGGCAAACTCAAGATCAAGCATGTCTTTAAAACCCTACGAACAGTCCTTACCATTTAATGAACAGAACATTAGTGCTCAGCCTGAAAGGAAACTTGGTTTAATAAATGTTTTAGTAATCATTTCAGTAAACAACTGTCTAATTTAGATTAGCCTGGGATTGGAACATGCAAAGACATATTAGAGAGCAGTAATCCTTTCAGAGATGCAACCAGCAATCAAACTGGGTCTGCTACAGTGGTGTAACTCACTGTACTAACTACACACTGAAAGAGTGTTTGTATAAATTCAAAAGGCACCAGTATACTGACAAAATCATGGCTCACTGGAGTCAACAGTCAATAATTTCCAAGAACAACTGAAAAGTGTTAATTATCACAAGATACTTTATCATCTGAAGTTTTCTGGCACTAACGTATATACAGTGGAACCTCGAGATACGATCACCTCTGTATACGAGAAATTCAAAATACGAGGAAAGTATGAGCGAAAATTTGTGATCTAAATGCGAGCATTGGCTCGCGTAACGAGCCAGGCTGTGGGTATAGCTCTCAGCTTAGCGAGGGGGCGTGGTAGCAGTTGCGAGCCACGATCTGCGGTGTCTGCGTTTCTCACTTAAGTGCACAGGTGGGAAACTGCCCACATCCATGATTGTTCCTGTGGCTGATGGGCTGCAGCTGCCATGTCCTCCCTGCATACATAGAGAAGCGCGAGCCGGTTAATAGAGAGAGAGAGAGAGAGAGAGAGAGAGAGAGAGAGAGAGAGAGAGAGAGAGAGAGAGAGAGAGAGAGAGAGAGAGAGAGAGAGAGAGAGAGAGAGAGAGAGAGAGAGAGAGAGAGAGAGAGAGAGAGAGAGAGAGAGAGAGAGAGAGAGAGAGAGAGAGAGAGAGAGAGAGAGAGAGAGAGAGAGAGAGAGAGAGAGAGAGAGAGAGAGAGACTCGCGTGTAGCTGAACAGGCGAGCCAAACAGCTGAAGCAGGACGGTGTACAGAAGGTCAGCTGCATTAAGAGTGTCTCGCCTGATGCAGAGCCCGCAGGTGAGACGCTAACAGAGAACAAGCACCGGGGATTGTCGTCTATATTTTAAAGACTGCATACTTTTGACGTTTTAACCTCGTGTTAAAGGATTGTTATTCTTGTGTATTTTAAACCTCCACTTCACAACTGTTTTAAGGATTATTTATTTAAACATTTATTGAATGCTCTACTGCACTTTGGACACCTGTTTTGATTCTTTTAATAATCAGTTATATTATTTACCAGTGTTATTTATTAAAGGTAGACTACAGTATATATAATTTATCAGTGTTATTTGTTAGGAAAATTGATTTTTATGTTAATATATTTGGGGTGCGGAACGGATTAACTGGATTTCTATTATTTTCAATGGGGAAGTTTGTTCTAGATACGAGAAATTCGCTATACAAGCTCAGTGCTGGAACGAATTAAACTCGTATCTAGAGGTTCCACTGTACCAGTATCTCTGCTAGAAGAAAAGAGGTGCAAAAACATGCAAAAAGAAAGTATAAATCTAAGTAACAGCTGTAGGTTTTCCCGCATTAGGTACAAGGACATATTGCTTAGACTGCCAACATTTTAATGGGGTGTCATCTAAAACTGTTAAATTATTTTTCTTGATAAAGAAAATATATAATTAGGTAACATATAAGCCAACATGTCTGTTTTTAAAAGTTTAGTAGCTTATTAAATTTGCCATTAATGTATGATGAAGGAAGACACAAGAGAGAATCTGCTTTTGTGTCACCAGTAACTACAGAAGTCAGGTATACTTTATAAGTGCTGAATAAAAATCATGAAGATTCATTATACCCATTATCGTTGCACCACTTTGCAACAACATTTGGTCCTATTTTATTCCATATTCTTCTGAGTTGTACTTTTACTCTAAATAGCTCTGAAGTCTGATTTCTTGTTCCTTTTTTCCAAAGTCCTCTGTGACTAGATATTTCACTTTTAGCACATTTTAATTGGTTGTTCAATTTTTTTCTCCCCAAATCCCTTTGTCTTATCACTGTCTTAACTGTTCCACGTATGTTTGAATTATTCAGAGTTTGACTGGTTTTTCCACCACTTCCCAACTTCCTTACAGGTGATCTATAAAGCCCCAGCAAAGTCTGACTGGAAAAACTGTTGCAGAATTACATAATGCTAATAACAACACACATTATGCTATTAAATGTAATTAATAATACAGTAACCATTGTTAATACTACTAATAATAATAATAGTAGTAGATTCTTCAATTTGCTTATTCTGATTCTGGGTTTTTGGAGCATCTTCTTCTTTCGGCTGCTCCTGTTAAGGGTTGCCACATCGGATCATTTTCTTCCATATCGTCCTGTCTTCTGCATCTTGCTCTGTTACACCCACCACCTGCATGTCCTCTCTCACCACATCCATAAACCTTCGCTTAGGCCTTCCTCTTTTCCTCTTGCCTGGCAGCTCTATTCTTAACATTCTTTTCCCAATATACTCAGCATCTCTCCTCTGCACATGACCAAACCAACACAATCTCGCCTCTCTCACTTTGTCTCCAAACCGCCCAACCTGAGCTGACTCTCTAACATCTACATTTCTAATCCTATCCATCCTCGTCACACCAAGTGCAAATCTTAGCATCTTTAACTCTGCCACCTCCAGCTCTGTCTCCTGCTTTCTTGTCAGTGCCACTGTCTCTAACCGATATAACATAGCTGGTCTCACTATCATCCTGTAGACCTTCCCTTTCACTCTTGCTGATACCCGTCTGTCACAAATTACTCCTGACACTCTTCTCCACCCATTCCACCTTGCCTGCACTCTCTTTTTCACCTCTCTTCCACAACCCCCGTTACTCTGAATTGTTGATCCCAAGTATTTAAACTCACCCACCTTCGCCAACTCTACTCCCTGCATCCTCACCATTCCACTGACCTCCCTGTCATTTACTACATGTCTTGTTCCTTCTGACCTTCATTCCTCTCCTCTCCAGAGCATATCTCCACCTCTCCAGGGTCTCCTCAGCCTGCTCCCTACTCTCACTACAGATCACAATGTCATCAGCAAACATTGTAGTCCATGGGGACTCCTGTCTAATCTCGTCTGTCAACCTGTCCATTACTATTGCAAATAAGAAAGGGCTCAGAGCCGATCCCTGATGTAATCCCACCTCCACCTTGAATGCATCAGTCACTCCTACCATAGACCTCACCACAGTCACACATCCCTCGTACATATCCTGTGTAACGCTTACATACTTCTCTGCCACTCTGGACTTAATCATACAATACCACAGCTCCTCTCGAGGCACCCTATCATATGCTTTCTCCAGGTCAACAAAGATGCAATGCAACTCCTACTGGCCTTCTCTATACTTCCCCATCAACACCCTCAGAGCAAACATTGGATCTGTGGTACTCTTTCTTGGCATGAAACTATACTGCTGCTCACTAATCATCACCTCCCTTCTTAACCTAGCTTCCACTACTCTTTCCCATAACTTCATTCTGTGGCTCATCAACTTATCCCCCTAAAATTACAAAATACTGCTACTAAGTCAATAAATAACAGCAATAAATAACATTTGTTAATTTTCCACTGCTTATCCAGGACCATGTCACAAGGGCATGTATTAGTAGTGAGGCCCACATACTGTATCCCTTTACCCAGCCACACTTACCAATTCATACTATGGGAGCCCAAGGCATTCCAAGGCTATCTGGGAGATGTAATCCTAGAGCCCAGTCACCTTGCAGAAAAAGCTCATTTCGACCACTTGTACTGTAACTCTGACCTCGTCCTTTCAATCATGACTCAAAGCTCATGACCTTAGAGAAGGTTAGGAACGTAGATCGACAAGTACATCGAGAGGTTTGGCACTATCTGGCTCAGCTCCTTCTTTTCCACAACAGATTGGTATAGTGAATCTCTCCTGTTGTCTCGATCATTACTTATTTGGGCAATAAGGTCGCCGAACAGAACTATGGAGTTCCCAGCTGAACCTTCTCCATGATCCCCTCTAAGGAACTACAAGAAGGCATGGTACTCTAACCTGCCATTTGGTACATAAGCTCATACAGCAGTCACAGCCCTCTGCAACTTTCAGTACAGAGGCTGCCCACTCATTCTCCTGGGCAAATTCCAACATGGCATTGACCAGGCAATGGCTCAGCGAGAAGTCCAGTCCTGCCAAAAACCTTTCTCCCTGGTCAACTCCAGAGTAAAGGAGAGTCTAGCCTCTTTCAAGAGGTCTGGTTTCAGAATCAAGCAAGTGGGTGGACATGAGCCCAACTATATAGTGTATAGTTGGTAGCACTCTGCCTCACACATCAACTCCGGTACCACCCTCCAAAGAGAGGTGACATTTTGCATTCCAAGAGACAGTTTGTGTGTCTGGGTTTTAATCTACCAAGACCTCTGTCTTCGTACTGCAGCCCATGTCACAATGGACCCGACCCCTACTTCTCCTACAGGCTCAGTTGCCAGGAAAGTATTCAGACCACTTCACTTTTTCCACATTTTGTTATGTTGTAGCTTTATGCTATAATCACTTAAACAAATTTCTTCCAACATCAACCAATACTTAATAAACCCCAGTATGACAGAGCAAAAATGTGATTTTTCTGTAAATGTATTAAAAATTAAAAAACTGAAAGTACATTTGAATTCTGCCTTGGGCACATGCAATTCAATTATCATCATTTAGATGTTTCGACACATTGTTTGGAGTCCACCAGTGACAAATTCAATTTACTGAACATGGTTAGGAAAGGCACACACTTCTCTAAATCAGATCACACTGTTGATAATGTGTATTATAGCAAAAACTAAGCCATGAGGTTGGAGGAATTGCCTGGATAGTTTAGAGACAAGATTGTGTTGGGGTACAGATCTGGGGAAGACTACAGAAAAATGTCTACAGCAATGAAGGTTCTAAAGAGCACAGTTGCCTCCATAATTCTTAAACTAAAGAAGTTTCGAACAACCACTACACTACCTACAGCTGACAGCCCAGACATTGGAGGAGAAGGGCCTTAGTTAGACAGATGACCAAGAACCTGATGGCCACTGTGAATAAGCTCCAGAGAACCTGTGTGGAGAAGGGAGAAACTTGCAGAAGAGAACCACCACTGCAACACACCACAGATCTGACTTTTATGGCAGAATGGCCAGACAGAAGCCTATCATTAAGTAAAAGACACATGAAAGTCCACTTGGAGATTGGGAAAAAAAGGCATGTAAAGGACTCTCACACCATAAACAACTTGATTCTCTGGTCTGGTGAAACCAAGATTGAACTGTATGGCCTCAACTCTTAAGTGACTTTGTCTGGGGGAAACCAGGCACTGGTTACCATCTACACAATACTATTCCGACACTGAAGCATGGTAGAGGCAAAATCATGCTGTGAGGTTATATGTTGGTAGCAGTGACTGGAAGATTAGTCAGGATTGAAGAAAAATTGAACAAAAAGTCTTTGATAGGTCCCACCTATAGTCTGGATTTGAAACAAATTGAACATCTTGGGACAGAACTGAAAACGGCTGTCCAATGACAGTCCCCATTCTTCTTGGCACAGCTTAAAATAATCTATAGAAAAGAATGGCAGAAAATCCCCAAATCCAGGTGTGTAAAGCTGACAAAAGTACTACAAAAAAGTACTGTACAAAGGGTCTGAATACTTGTGTCAATGTAATATTTCAGTTTTTTGTTTTTTTTTCAATTTGCAAAAACATACAACATTTCTAAAATCCAGTTTTCACTTTGTAATTCTGGGATAATGAGTTTTGCTTGATGGGGCAACAATTAATTAAAAAATTTTAGCATAAGAATGCAACATAACAAAATGTGAATAAAAGTGAAGGTGAATGAATGCTTTCCAAATGCAAAATATGTATATACAGTTAGGTCCATAAATATTTGGACAGAGACAACTTTTTCTAATTTTGGTTCTGTACATTACCACAATGCATTTTAAATGAAACAACTCAGATGCAGTTTAAGTGCAGACTTTCAACTTTAATTCAGTGGGGTGAACAAAACGATTGCATAAAAATGTGAGGCAACTAAAGCATTTTTTGAACACAATCCCTTCATTTCAGGGGCTCAAAAGTAATTGGACAATTGACTCAAAGGCTATTTCATGGGCAGGTGTGGGCAAGTCCGTCATTATGTCATTATCAATTAAGCAGATAAAAGGTCTGGAGTTGATTTGAGGTGTGGTGCTTGCATGTGGAAGATTTTTGCTGTGAAAAGACAACATGCGGTCAAAGGAGCTCTCCATGCAGGTGAAAGAAGCCATCCTTAAGCTGCGAAAACAGAAAAAACCCATCCGAGAAATTGCTACAATATTACGAGTGGCAAAATCTACAGTTTGGTACATCCTGAGAAAGAAAGCAAGCACTGGTGAACTCAGCAAAGCAAAAAGACCTGGACGTCCACGGAAGACAACAATGGTGGATGATTGCAGAATCATTTCCATGGTGAAGAGAAACCCCTTCACAACAGCCAACCAAGTGAACAACACTCTCCAGGGGGTAGGCGTATTTCATGATACAGATGGACAATGACCCAAAACATACAGCCAAAGCACCCATGAGTTTATTAATGCAAAGAAGTGGAAAATTCTTGAATGGCCAAGTCAGTCACCTGATCTTAACCCAATTGAGCATGCATTTCACTTGTTGAAGACTAAACTTCAGACAGAAAGGCCCACAAACAAACAGCAACTGAAAGCCGCTGCAGTAAAGGCCTGGCAGACCATTAAAAAGGAGGAAACCCAGCATCTAGTGATGTCCATGAGTTCAAGACTTCAGGCTGTCACTGCCAGCAAAGGGTTTTCAACCAAGTATTAGAAATGAACATTTTATTTCCAGTTATTTAATTTGTCCAATTACTTTTGTGCCCCTGAAATGAAGGGATTGTGTTAAAAAAAATGCTTTAGTTGCCTCACACTTTTATGCAATCGTTTTGTTTACCCCACTGAATTAAAGCTGAAAGTCTGCACTTCAACTGCATCTGAGTTGTTTCATTTAAAATTCATTGTGGTAATGTACAGAACCAAAATTAGAAAAAAAGTTCTCTATCCAAATATTTATGGACCTAACTGTATAGTATATAATTATGCACATATACACATACCCACAAAGAAATACAGTAATCCCTCACCTATCGCGGGGGTTACGTTCCAGAGCCCCCCCGCGATAGGTGAAATCCGCGAAGTAGCGACCTATATTTATTTTATTATTTATACATATTTTAAGGCTTTATAAACCTTTCCCACACTCTTATAAACCTTTCTCACTCTCTTGTTAACCTTTCCCACACTCTTATAAACACTTCCTATGCTCTTAAACACTTTCTACATTCTTAAACACCTCAGACCAACACTGCACACTGCCTGCACGCAGCGATCAGACGTCAATGTGTCTGCACTCGCTTTGTGAAGGGGGGCAGCTGAACTCACGCTGAGCAGAAATGGACTTTGTGCTGCTTCTGCCAAAATGCCTGCTTGTCGCTCTGCTCGAGGAGTGTGTGTGTGTGTGTGTGGGTGTGTGAGAGCTGAACGCACCTTCGCTCAAACCCCCCCCCCCCCCCCCCCCCCCGGAAGCGCAGTTCGCATTGTCAAGGGGGTGGGGAGCTGAATGAACGCTAAGGAGAAGTGGACTTTGTGCTGGGTTTGTGCTGCTTGTCGCTCTGCGTGTCAATAATTTAAAAGCCTGTACAATCAGGCTTTTAGGTGTACATCACCAATTTTCCTGTCTCACTGTCTTGTCTTGCGTGAAGTTAAAATGTTTTATAATAGTGAGATGTTACTCATATCCTTAGCCCGACATCCACGTATCATATGTGTTAACAAAGTGTGTTTTATAAGTTTACATGTGTTTAAAGCATGTGGGATGGGTATTTTAAGGCTTAAACTAAAAAAATGTTTATTTATATGGTCTTTCTATATCACGGATTTTCTCCTGTTGCTGATGGGTCTGGAACATAACTTCCGCGATAGGCGGGCAATCACTTGTATTTAAAAATCCGCGAAGTCGTGAATCCGCGAAAAGTGAACCGCGAAGTAGCGAGGGATTACTGTAGTAATTAAGCAATTTTGTTTTTCCCATGGACTAGATATAGATAACACAGTTCTAATGAAAGTATATTCAGGAACAGAGAAATGGATAGAATATTAAGGATGTACATTACCAATTTAAACTGAACAAATAATTTAAATCTCCCTACTAAATAATTGTGACAGATCATGTCAGACATGATGAGTAATAAATGAACAATGCATGAAGAGAACCCTTTCTCACTATTAAAATTCACTGTGCTAATCTCCAATTTTGTCACAAAAAAATGAACATTTATATGAAGTTGGATTTTTTTGGGTCTCTGAACCTTGAGACTGATTCATTACTGAAAGCCAGTTTTCCTCAATTTGTCTGCAAGCAGCCAAGAATTTCCTGCCAGTGAGAAAGTAAATCAATGACACATTGCTTTATATTTATATGTACTTACATACGGTATGTATGAATGTGTGTAAAACAAAGAATTTCTTACTTGAAACCAAAAAAACAGATTCTGGAGTAGATCAACTAATTAGTTTCCTGATTTCATTAATCTGTAACACTACAGTATATGAAAAAACATTAAAAAATACGTTGAAGCAGCAGAAATACATAATACTGTTTGGGTGCATCTGTAAATGTAAAATGTACTAGTCAGGAAGGGAAGTATTAAAAAAAGTATTACATTTCACAATTATATAACCAATGAAAAGTTTTCATTTTTAACACACAGTATGTGGACATATTAAGATTTGATCATTTAAACATTATATTTGGATACAGCTGAATTGACAGGGGAAAAAGACAATGGAATTTTATAATAATTAAAATAATTTAATGAAAAATAAATAGATATGTCATTTCCATTTGTGGAAAAAAAAGTACACCCTTGGCTCTGATAGCTGGTATTGTCCTCTTTCTTCGGCTGAAACATCCTCAAGTAGGCATTTCCTATAACTATCTAGCATTCTCTGACATCAAATGGTAGAAACATTACCCCATTCCTCAATGCAGAATTTTTCAATTGTGCAATTATTGATGGATATCTTGTATGAACAGCCCATTTCAAATCACCTGCCAAAGCATCTTGTTAGGATTCAGGTCTGTTGATTAACTTTTCAATTTCAGAATACTCAATTTCTTTTTTTAAACCACCTTCTGGTTGATTTACTGGTATATTTAAAGTCATTGCTTTGCTACAAGGTTCACTTTCAGTTGAACGTTTATCTTGTGACAGATGGTCTCACATTATACTCGAGCATCCTCAGGTGCAATGAAGAATTCATAGTGGAATACTTTATAATGGTGAGCAGCTGAGGCCCTAATACAGCAAAGCAGCCCCAAAGACTAACTTTTCAACCACCATGTTCTGCAGTTCGTATCAAGTTTTTCTGGTCAAATGCTGTCTTTGGTTTTCACCGAACACATCTTCTGGTACAGTGGTCAAATAACTCTCTTTTCGCCTGTCTGTCCATAGCACATTGTTCCAGAAGTCCACGTCTTTGCCAAGGTGTTCACGGGTAAACTGCAGTCTTACCGTGATGATCTTTCAGGACATTAGCTTTCTTCCTGGCATGCCTCCAATGAAGACCTAATTTGTGTAGCCTCTCTCTAATGGCAAACTCATGCATTTTCATATCTACAGTTACCAGTCAGTCACATGACGAAATTCTGGGTTTTTTAGAGACTTCTTTCATCATCATCATCATATGTTCTTCTCTTGGGCTGAACTTGCAGGGGCAGCTGGCCTGGACATGTTGGTAGTTCCTTGAAATTAATTAATTTTTTTTAATTAGGTAGTTCCGCCGCCGCCGAGAGTGGCAGCCTTTTCAGCAGCTCCGTGTATGACTGTATGTGTATGTGTACTTTTCTACTTTTATTTTTCTATTTTTATTTATTGATCACTCCTATCACTTTATTTTATGTGGATTTGTTCCCTGGACACACTTACTTTTACAACGTGGGCATGGATTTTTACACGCCAAGACTCGTCTATTCAAGTACTCAACTTCAAGCGCTGAGAACAAATGCCAGTATCGGTGTGGTTCCCTATTTACCCGACGAGGTAAGAAGGCAGTATCATGGCAGCAGAGCTGGCACTAAGCTAAAAATGAAGCGGCTTGCGAGAAAGTGCCGTTTTAAGCCTTCGGTGCCTTCTGTGATTCTGGGGAATGTGAACTCAATCTCAAATAAGATCGACGAACTGGCTGCACTGGTGAAAAATGTCAGAACCTACAGAGAATGCAGTTTGTTGTGTTTTTGCAAAACGTGGCTAACTAACACCATCCCAGATGCTAACGTGGAGCTACCCGGGTGGAGCTACCCGGGTTTAGCACAGTTAGAGCGGACAGAGATGCAAGTACCTGTGGGAAGCACAAAGGAGGAGGACTCACTCTCTATGTTAATACACGGTGGTGTAACTCTGGACATGTTAACGTCAAAGTCTCCACTTGCTGCAGGGACATCAAACTGTTGGCCGTAAGTTTGCATCCCTATTACTTGCCCAGGGAGTTTGGACACGTCATTGTTGTCATCGTGTACATCCCTCCTCGGGCGGACGTGGAGACAGCGAGTGACATCATCCATTCTGCTGTTGCTAAGTTACAAATGCAGCACCCTGAGGCGCTTGTGCTAATCGCTGGAGACTTTAACCATGTGACGCTGGACAAAACATTACCTGCCTTCTCCCAATATGTGGACTGTAACACCCGGGGAAATAAGACTATTGATTTACAGTATGCAAACGTTAAAGACGCATACAGCGCCACCCCGCTGCCTGCGCTTGGGAAAGTAGATCATAACCTGGTTCTGTTTCAGCCTCACTACAAACCAAAAGTGAGGGTCCTACCTACAACCACACGATCATTCAGGAAGTGGACCCCGGAGGCTGAGAATGCTCTGAGAGAACATTTTGGAACTACAGAGTGGGATATCCTGCAGGGATCACATAGTGAGAACATTGAGGAAGTTGTTGACTGCACTACTGACTACATCAACTTCTGTATGGACATTGTAGTTCCAGTAAGAACTGTACGCTGCTATGCTAACAACAAGCCATGGATTACAAGTGACATCAAGGGCCTTTTGAACCAGAAGAAAAGGGCTTTTAAAAACGGTGATCAGCATGAGCTCAAGCGTATGCAGAAGGAACTCCGAGTCCAGCTCATGGCGGCGAAGGAGCAGTACAGGAGAAAGCTGGAGCAGAAGTTGCAGAATAACAGCATGAAGGAAGTGTGGGATGGGATGAAGATCATCACTGGCTGCAGCTCGAAGTGGGGTACCACCATCGAGAGAGACGTGAAGAGAGCAAACCAAATGAACAACTTCTTTAACAGGTTTGACCACCCTAACCCACTCTCACTCTCACCTCGGAGTACTGCACTCTCCACACATCCTTCTGCTGATACCAGCATAGGAGAGACATCCCCACCCATAATTACAGCGCAAGTGAGCAGAGAGCTGAGGAGACTTTGTGCCAGCAAAGCAGCAGGTCCAGATGGAGTATCGCCACGACTGCTGAAGGTCTGTGCATCGGAGCTGGGGGGTCCTCTACAGCGCATCTTCAACCTGAGCCTGGAACAGGGGTGAGTCCTGAGGCTTTGGAAAACATCTTGCATCACCCCAGTCCCAAAGGTATCACGTCCTAGTGAGCTGAATGACTTCCGGCCTGTTGCTCTGACATCACATGTGATGAAGACCATGGAGAGGCTGCTGCTTCACCACCTGAGGCCACAGGTTCAACACGCCCTCGACCCTCTGCAGTTTGCATATCAGGAGAAGGTGGGAGCGGAGGATGCCATCATCTATATGCTACATCGATCCCTCTCTCACTTGGACAGAGGCAGTGGTGCTGTAAGAATTATGTTTCTAGACTTCTCTAGCGCCTTCAACACAATCCAACCTCTGCTCCTTAGGGACAAGCTGACAGAGATGGGAGTAGATTCATACCTGGTGGCATGGATCGTGGACTATCTTAAAGACAGACCTCAGTATGTGTGTCTTGGGAACTGCACGTCTGACATTGTGGTCAGCAACACAGGAGCGCCACAAGGGACTGTACTTTCTCCGATCCTGTTCAGCCTATATACATCGGACTTCCAACACAACTCGGAGTCCTGCCACATGCAAAAGTTCACTGATGACACTGCTATCGTGGGCTGCATCAGGAGTGGGCAGGAGGAGGAGTATAGGGACCTAATCAATGAGTTTGTTAAATGGTGCGACTCAAACCACCTACACCTGAACACCAGCAAAACCAAGGAGCTGGTGGTGGATTTTAGGAGGCCCAGACCCCTCATGGACCCCCGTGATCATCAGAGGTGACTGTGTGCAGATGGTGCAGACCTATAAATACCTGGGAGTGCAGCTGGATGATAAATTGGACTGGACTGCCAATACTGATGCTCTGTGTAAGAAAGGACAGAGCCGGTTATACTTTCTTAGAAGGCTGGCGTCCTTCAACATCTGCAATAAGATGCTGCAGATGTTCTATCAGACGGTTGTGGCGAGCGCCCTCTTCTACGCGGTGGTGTGCTGGGGAGGCAGCATTAAGAAGAAAGACGCCTCACACCTGGACAAACTGGTGAGGAAGGCAGGCTCTATTGTTGGCATGGAGCTAGACAGTTTGACATCTGTGTTAGAGCGACGGGCGCTCAGCAGGCTCCTATCAATTATGGAAAATCCACTGCATCCACTAAACAGTGTCATCTCCAGACAGAGGAGCAGCTTCAGCGACAGACTGCTGTCACTGTCCTGCTCCACTGACAGACTGAGGAAATCGTTCCTCCCCCAAACTATTCTTCAATTCCACCCGGGGGGGGGTAAACGTTAACATTATATAAAGTTATTGTCTGTTTTTTACCTGCATTATTATCAATCTTTAATTTAATATTGTTTTTTGTATCAGTAAGGTGCTGCTGGAGTATGTGAATTTCCTCTTGGGATTAATAAAGTATCTATCTATCTATCTATCTATCTATCTATCTATCTATCTAAATCTTCTCCACTTGCAAAATGATGTTCTGAACAATGTAATTGCTGATTTCAAAATGTTAATAGATCTTTTTAAATTCCTTCCTGAACTCAAAGGCATGTATAACGTTCTCCATGAAATTTTTCTTAAAACATGAATGGAAAGATTGTTACGCACACTAGCCACTTTATTAGGTACACCTTGCTAGTACTGGGTTCAACTCCCTTTTGCCTTCAGAACTGCTGTAATTCTTCAGAACTGCTGTAATTGTTCATGCCATGGATTCAACAAGTAGCTGGAAACATTCCTCAGAGATTTTGGTTCATATTAACAAGACAGCATCACACAAGCGCTGCAGATTTGTTTTGATGATGCTATTCTCCCGTACCATTACATACCAAAGGTGCTTTATTGGATTGAGATCTGGTGTGTGTGGAGGTCACTCTCTGTAAACCCTAGTGATGGTTGTGATTGAAAATCCCAGTAGATCAGCAGTTTCTGAAATACTCAGACCAGCCCTTCTGGCACCACCACCAACAATCACTTAAATCACGTTTCTTCTCCATTCTGATGCTCGGTTTGAACTTCAGCAGGATATCTTGACAATGTCTACATGCCTAAATATACCGAGTTGCTGCCATGTGATTGCCTGATTAGGTATTGCGCTAACAAGCAGCTGAAAAAGATAGATAGATAGATACTTTACTAATCCCAAGGGGAAATTCACAAAAAAAAGCGTTACCTAATAAAGTGGCAGTTGAGTATGTATTTTTTCATTCCGGCTTTTGATGCTGTCACAGTCATAAATATATGGAGATCAATTTCAGATAAAAACTGTCATTCTTGTCACATTTCAAATCTGGGATTTCAACGTTTAAAAGTAAATAACAGATGTTCAAGTTTTTTAAGGTTCTATGTTAAGTCTCATATGGCTAGCAGAATACCACATATTAAAGCGGTTTAAATCCTAACTTACCTAAAGGGCCTAAAATTATGACTTTTTGCTGGATACACTTTGCCTAAAAGATCAGGGGCCTCATGTATAAACAATGTGTACGCACAAAAATGTTGCATATGCTCATTTCCATGCCCACACCAAGTCAACTCAAGTTGGGGAGCATGCACTGGTATAGTGCATTGCCGCACCCACTACACAACGAAACAACTTGAGATCCCGGTTAGCAAACCCCCCAGGCAGTCACGCAGTCCAGTCCCACCCTCCGGAAATGACCCTCTATCTGCCGCAGCCAGGTGTTATGTGGGTGACCCCTTGGCCTGGTTCAGCCACTCGGGGCCCCAACAATGAGGATCTCATGAGCTGGATCACCCTCGGGCGAAACGCGCCACATGGCCGTAATGCCATAACTGACGCTCCCTCACAATTCAGGTAATGTGCCTCATTCGGGACTCCATGAGCAACCCACTCATTCGACACGAAGTCAAACCAACGGTACCCAAGGATTTTCCGGAGAGACAGTACCAAAGGAGTCCAGTCTTTGTCTCAGGTCACTGGATAGCATCCATGTCTCGCAACCATATAGCAAGACAGGAAACACCACGACTCTAAAGACTTGGACCTTCGTCCTTTTGCATAGATATCAGGAGCGCCACACGCCCCCTTTCCAGTGACCTCATGATCCCCCATGCTCTCCCCAATCCGTCTACTGACTTCATAGGAAGAGTCACCAGAGACATGAATGTCACAGCCAAGGTAGGTAAACCTCTCAACAAGGTCGACACTCTCTCCGCCGGACACGTCAAGATGTATAAAAAACTAAACTTGGAGTAATGCTACACACATTTTCACAGCAGACTCAAACCATGCGTATGCATAATTCTGCTCTGTTTTGTAAAAAAAATAAAATAAATAAAAAAATCAAAGCAGTGCTACGGTTTTCTTTGTGGTTTCCATTTCTTTTTAAGATTCGCACCCATGACACACCCTTTATTAAATATGCAGTTAATTTTGGCATGTTGCATACAAATTTAAGGTACTTGATTGTATTCAATCTGTAACAATATAATGCTGCATGAAATGGCTAACTACTTCAACTACCATGACTACTTTAGCATTGTTAGAAGACATCGCAAACAGAAGAATTAGAAGAGAGTGCATATTCAGAGATCATTCTGATTTCTTATCCCATGATGATGATTGCTTTCTATGTTGATTTAGACTGCCAAGAGCGATCCTGTGTGCTGAACTGGGGCCAGCAGTACAAAGGCAGACTTTGAGGAATTGTGCTCTACTTGTTCCTTTGCAAGCTCTGTTCCTCCTCAGGTTTTTAGCCACAGGAGCTTTTCAATGTGAACTGGCTGACCAATCGCATATTTCTTACAGAAGTGTTCGGAACAAACTTGAAAATGGTGCTGTGTGTGATGGCTGGCTTCTCGGTAAGATAATACATTTAATATTACCTCTTTGGTCAAAATTGAAAGTTTTATGCATGATGTAACCATATAACATGATTACTTAGGTGACAGCAGGTATCCCCTGAGCAATATTATAATGACCTCCACTCCCAGGCTTGGGTAATGGTAGAACATACTATAGGGCAGCTTAAGGGCCGTTGGTGCTGCATGGATAAAACTGGTGGATTACAGCTCTACAGTCCACAGAAAGTATGTTGCACTGTGCAAGCATGTAGGGTGCTGCATAATGTGGTACGCAATTGTGGCTTGCCTGTACCTTAAGAGATGTGGTATGATGAACCTGACCCACCAAATGATCTGCCAAATCAGACATTGTTACAACTTCATTTGAATGCAATTATCAGAATGTAAAAACAGGTAATCAAATGCAGCATTTATTATTTAAACTAGTTCATTTAATTTGTGGACAATATCACATAGTAGAGCATTTATTTCCCTAACTCCTTTCTCCATATCTGTTACAGCATCTACTATTGCATTTTGAGACTTCAGAACAGCAACTGCCAGCACACGGCCAGATGTTCACTGGTGGTTTCCGAGGGAGGGGTGTGTGCACAGCAGCAGCGCCATCATCACCTGGAGTTGCATTCCAGGCACGGGGGTCACCATTTGTAACATTGTCTGAAACAGAATAAACAGTAATATTGCATTTGCTGCCTGCTTGTTTGTTTTATTAAATATGCAAATTACTCAAATGAGTAAGGACAATGGTAAGTGAAAAAAAATTTAAACTCCCCCCGCACACTGGTAAAATGATGGTTATAAGTGTGTCACCAATAATTACTGCAGCTCACTGCTCAAACGGTGTGAGCCCCAGAATTCTGCTACCTCCTCCAGTGGTGTTGACACTCATACGGTGGGCTCGACTCTCCTATTCCAGTTGACTTTGATATCTGATCACTTCTTTTTTCATTTTGGGAATCGTGAGACTTTTTGAACTTGAACTTGAACTTTTGAGAGCCTTCAGCAGTCTGTGCCACTCTACCAGTTTCCTTTTGTTGCCTATACCACTGCTTAAGCCACCAAATAGTATATTTTTCCTTGCCTCAACTTCACTGAGCAGGACTTCAATTTCACAATCGAGGAAATTCTCTTTTTTACACATGCTTTTGCCATTGTCTTTTAATAAAACACAGAAAGGATGGGGATATTTATATTGATTTGCACATTTAAATAGGTACAATTCTGGGAGGAGTCAAATGCAGAGCTGTAGGTTGCATGCATGTGTATTAAAATTCACACTGATTGGGAATTATAAAGGGAAAGGGTGTAGAACTTTGCTTATGCACAGATTTATGCATCTGAATTTTTTTGTACATACTCGCATTTCCAGTTTTGTCCATACACCATGCTTTATTCTGAATTCTACGCAAGGCATTATACACGAGGCCCCAGATGTGTGCCATGAAGGAATGCAAAAATTAGACCTGAGGCACCTTTAGCTGCAGTGAACATTAACTATAAAGACACACAGAGCTGGACATGCTTATTTAAACTCATCATGTCCTAACAATCACTGTTGATGAACTATGAAATGCTCTGTAGCTATTCAGCAAATGTCAGGGTTACTTTAGCCACATTTGAATAAGTTAATTTTAATCAAAAGTTTGCACTGCACACTTCCCTGTTTCTGAACATAGTGATCAAATTTCAAATGAATATTTTTAGCAGTTTCTGCGTTATTAATTCCATAAAGACAGACAGGCAGAGTCTTTAACATATTACTTTAAAGTAAGTGTTACCTTGCAACAATGTGAGAAGATCTGACAAATATATTCTTGTGTGCGTTGTGATCTGCTTAATAAACACATGAGGTGAGGAATCACTGCTGCATCCTGCATAAACAGAACAGTATTAATAACACAATAAATAACTGCTAAATAAAACATTCTGCATAGATCAAAATTTTTTTAGCTTAAAAGATGTGCCACATTTAAATTCTAACAGAAATCAAAGGGCATGCTATAAACAAATAGCAGCAGCAACCTGGTGTTCCCTGGGAAAGTAGGAAGAACTACCTAATTTCTATAAAGGACGTTTCTTAAAGTGAACCATCCAAAAGGAATTAAATAAATTGAATTTATTTATTTCAGGGCTCAGAATCCTGAGAATAGAACTGCATTTAAAATTCACTGCAATATAAAGGAATCTCAAAAGATACTCCCAGGTGTTTCATATGTCAATGGTACTTAAAGTGTTTCAGACTAAGGAGAAATTTGCTAATATCAAAGATACAGTGGACCACCAAGAATCACTTTACCATAATGCCAAATTAAAATGACCACATTTATTTTATTAAAGGTAATTCCGTAAAAAATGCTACAATACAAATTCATTGTTGCTTGATTTGTATTTGAAAGCCTCAGATTTGAGGTAGTGGCCTATAATAACTCCTCTATCATGACAATAGAACAGCAGCAGGAAGTCTGACAGCAGTGATGCAGTACAGTAGGTCATGTCATTGGCTGCACAGAAATGAAGTCCTGCAATGACCACAAGGTGGGATCTCTGAACTGACGCCAGAATTTAAAAGGGACACTTTCATAGTGACCAATAAAAATGTGACTAAAGAGGGACTGAGTTTGAAGATGTGTTGAGCAAGAGAAAGAAAGGAATGGTCAAAACAAGCAGAAGATAGATAGGAGGGTCACCACTGAAGTAAACGATGTTATTGTAGTATGGAGATCCTCACATTCAGTCTTCGAGAGTTGCAGTGGGCTAAATAGCATAGGTTGCTGTTTTTTGTTTCAACCCAATTGGTAAATAGAAGCTAATCCTTACGATTAACAACAGACAACACATTTTTTATGAAGTTGTGCTTCCTGAAAAAGTTTTGCTTACTAAGAGTTCGAGCTGAACACAAATGTAATTTCAGATTGACTGTATTATGTAGAAATTTGTAGAAACGCAAAATGAATATTTACTTAGTTTAGCATTTAATCACTTTATGATGCCCACGCGTTACATTAGTTAACTCAAGTTGTTTTGCAGCCAACTCTAATACTACTTGTTTCAGTGTCCAACAATAGTCGGTCAGCACTGCTGAATTCCACTTGCCCCAGTACAGCTTTTCCATCACTACAATTTCCTGAAAAAAACCTTTCATCATGTTTATCACCAACGACATTTAGATTAGCAGGAAAGGAGACTAGGTGTTAAAGCAGAAAATACATTTTTAGCAACATGTTGCATTTCATGGTTTTGTATGCTTGAAGTATGTTATGAACTACCTGAACAAAATCTTGTGTTGAGTAGTTACAAAACAATTCTCAACAACATCCTTTAATGCCTTCCATGCGATTTCCTCTGGCCCCACTAGCATATCTTTGAACCGTTTGTCGTTGATGATGTGTCTGATCTGTGGATCCGTTAATCTTAGCATAAAATATTCATGCAACCATCTGTCTCAAATATTAAAATCTTTCCATGTTGATTGTTTTTATAAAATTTTTCATTAATCCAAGATGTATATGAAAGAAGTGACAAAATGAATTTGTTAAGAAGACATGTGGTTCATGTGCCACTGACTTTGGTGGCCAGTTAATTTTAACGTAATAAATAGTTTTTTTTAGTACAGCTGTCCCATTTGTAGACAGAACAACAGAACCAGGTATATTCGAGCTGCATTCCTGGTAGCAGTGGAATTATTTTTAGACCACCACAGATGTTTCAGTTGTTTTGTTCATAGGTTTCTTTCATGTATACCCTATAGCCAATGGGTGCTGAAGAGTGGATATTGCCATTGTGTAACAAAAAAACTTTTAGGCTCAACAATGACAAATCAATAAAAAAATGCCATTGTTGTGGGTGAAGCTCACAACCCAAAGCCAATCCTGGACTAAAAAAACAGCTTATTTGATGGGCAACAAATTGCGATATGAAATGAATTGACAAAAACAGGCAATTCCAATAAAGCATTAGGGCTGGGCGATTTGGCCTAAAATCAAAATCTCGATTAATTGAACATTTTAACTCGATTACGATTAATGAACGATTATTTTATTTATTTATTTATTTTTTTTTGCCCTCATAGTTCACTGACAAGTTTTGTACAGTAAATATGCTCACATATTACAAGTGAGAGATTTTTGAATGAAGGGTGCATTACTTGATTTTAAAATAATTGAAGGAAACACACTATCTTCTATCTGTGATTATTTATTGAACATCAATGTTGAACAACTGAAATTAAAGCACACATTGCCTAAAACGAACAGTCACTTTGTTCTTATAAAAAAGTAAAAATAAATAACTTGCACTTTTGGAAACAAAATAAATTATTTTCAATGTTTTTCTTATTAAAAGTAGAAAATAAACAGTATCTCTTCTAAATAAAATAACTCTTATATATCCTATAAATAATATTTTAAACAGTGCATTTCTTGCATCTTCTGTAAACAAATATTTTAATGTTGTAATGAAAATAGAACTCTCTAAACACTGTTGCATGAGGTGATCTTAGCGATCTTGTCATGTCACTATATGAACATGAATTTACTCTAAGTTCTTACTAAGAAACACGAGCATGTTAACCTTTTCAGGTTTCAAGCAGGACCTGAGGCATGTAACAATGTTTCCGCCCGAACTGAAAACCCGCTCTGATGGGGAGCTAGTAGCTGGTATACAGAGATACTTTTTTGCCACCTTACTTAGAGTGGAAAGTGTACATGATGCTTCCTCCACCAGTCCAGTGGATTTGCCTCACTATCCAGCATGGGGGACACCAAATAGCTGCTCATCTCTGCTTCTAGCGATTGCTGAAGTGACAGAGTGGGTGTAGCTGAACTTGCTGAAGGTGTTGCCTCACTCCCTTTAAAAAAGCTTCCTAATGACCTCTTTTGCTTTTATGCTATTATATTTAATTAAGCTGACGTGTACTTACCAATTGCAAGGTGTAGGCGGTGTCCAAAACACTGCTGTCGTAACCATCCATTAAGCGCAGCAGCTTTGACAACATTAGCACCGTTGTCTGTCGTAATGGCTGAAAGTTTTTCTTCCGCGAGGTCAGCATTCAGAAAGCATATCTTTCAGACCTTGCGCAATCATATCTGCCGTGTGATCGGCTGGAAAATATGCCATCTCAAGGCATCTCTGGCGCAGCTTCCAATCGTCGTCAATGTAGTGCAAAGTAAGGCTCAAGAATGGGTCCATCGTCCTACTTGACCAGAGATCAGATGTGGCTGCAAAGTGTTGAACATTTTTCAGTTCAGCAGCTACATTTTTACAACATGTCTTGTACATGTCTGGCACCGCAGTTTTAGAAAAATGTGATCGCGATGGCACAGTGTATCTTCTGTCGAGAGTTTTAACGAGGTGTTTAAACCCGCTTCGCTCCACTGTTGCCAAGGGAGTCATATCCTTTGCGATGTAATAACAAATAGCGTCAGTTATTTCTTTCCATCTTCTTGAACTCTTCTCATACTGTGTGGCATTTGTGAACGCTTGTGTTATCGACATCTGCTTTGCGGAGGCACTTGTTGCTGGGCGCTTTTCAGTCTCTTTTGTTTTTTTTGAGCCATGCACTGTTCATATTCAGTAATGTGATTGTGCTTCAAGTGTTGAAACAAATTGGTGGTGTTACCTTTGGGCGTCGAGACTGTTTTTCTACAGTGTCTACATCTGACTTCATTTTGTTCGATGTCATCCTTACTGAAGCCAAAATATGTCCAAATGACGGAGACTGCGTTTTTCTTTGGTACAAGCTGCTCTTGTTGCTCAGGTGTGTCAGTGTTTAAGCTCTCCATGCTCGACATGTCGGTGGAATAACGTAACATAACGGAGCGGGGTCACGTGACTCCACACGCGGTAGTGTTTTTAAAGGGAAAGTAATCGAAATAATCGACCTGGAAAAGTTTGATCGATTACAGGTTCTGAATGTCGATTTCGATTACTTTTCGATTAATTGCCCAGCCCTATAAAGCATTATAGAAAATTTTAAAGGTAACTTTTAAAATCAGCAGGCCAAAATCCCGTAAGATACACACAAAACATTTCAGGAAGCAAAAACTTTACTGTCCATTTTAATGGGACCAGACATTTAAATATATGGCACATTAGTACTTTTGTTTTACCCCATATCAAAACATTCTTATACTGTAAAACTCTAAGAATATCATACAAATGATTTGTGAACAGGAGCAGATTAGTAATTCTCAGTCATTCAGGTTTTTTCTCTTCCATTCTTTGTAAATACTAGGGGGCTCTGCCCCCTGCGCGCTTCGCTCGCCAACCCCTGTGTTTGGTTAATCCAACCATCCATCATCCAACCTGCTATATCCTAACTACAGGGTCATTGGGGTCTACTGGAGCCAATCCCAGCCAACACAGGGCAAAAGGCAGGAAACAAACCCCGGGCAGGGCGCTAGCCAATCACAGGCTTGCGCACACACTAGGGACAATTTAGAATTGTCAATCCACCCAACCTGCATGTTTTTGGACTGTGGGAAGAAGCACCCGGAGGAAAGCCACGCAGACACGGGGAGAACATTCACACTCCACGCAGGGAGGACCAGGGAAGCGAACCCAGGTCTCCTAACTGCGAGGGAGCAGCGCTACCCACTGCACCACCGTGCCACTGTTTGGTTAATCGGATATACAATTTTAAAAGCTTTTTTCTCTTTGGAATTGTTTCAGTTTCATTAGTTGCACTTTTTACTTTAAAGGTTTATTAAAAACAACATATGGAATTACCTTTTCTTCAAGATCGCATTGAATTTTGAATCCGTTTTTGGAAATACATTGTGATAATGCAACGTATAATCGCCCGTGAGTTTTTAATACGAATGGCATATCACGATCTCCTTTGGTGTCTAATGTTATTCGCGGAATATATACATCACCTTACTTGTCGCCTGTTAAAATTTGCATCCCTTCTCCATCATCATAAATATACACCTGACCGAATTGTGCATTCTTTGAAATTAAACTTGTCTTTGCTTTAACTGTTGTGGGACGACCTTGCTGTGTCCTGCTATTTTTTCAATTACACCTGGCTCTGATGATTAATCACCTTTTGTTTGCACTAATGAGATCTTTACTATCCTTTTTTTTTTTTTGATACTGTAGCGACTGAAGTAAAAAAGTGTCACAAACGTTTTACTTGAACAATCGCCGACTTCATAACCCCAAACACAACTGTCTAGCACCCTCTCCGACCCCTCCTACCCCGGGTCTTGCCTCCCCCTTACCGCATCAATCAGTACCCCGCTATCAGTCTTCCGTGCTGTGCTCTGCCCCCCTCAATCGGACCTATCAGTCACTTAAAACAAAAAAGCCTTCAACCTGCTGGCGAGCTGCCTCTTCTGCTTGTCGCATATCGTTGTTTTAAGAGCTGGGAGCACATTGTGCGTGTCTGCCAAAAGCAATCCAACAACTGCTTAGTTAGAGGTCTGTGGACTTGTTTTAAATGATGGCTAACTGACTTATCTCGCATGACGTTGTAAAAACAATAATTGTCCTTTATTTCAGGCCCAGGCGTGGTAAAATCTCTTTCTTGCAGGACATATAACGCTGCTCCAGTTTATGAAGTTCTAATCTTTTAATTCTGAGCCCCATTGGACGTGCTTTGTTTTCAATTCCACTTGTTCTGGGATGATTATCACTTTCCTTATTTTCTAAATTTGCACCTAGATTATTGTTTTTCTTTTTAGCATTTTTTTCTGTCCACCGCATTTGGGTCTCTTTTCTCTGTGCTTTTCTTTCGTCTTCGTTTAGTCGTCAACGTTTCATTTCTACCGTATTGACCTTATACACTTTATATACACTGAGAGCCATGGAGCTGTGTGTGCTGCGTGACTGCCTTTACACTACTGATCTTTTTTTCTGCCCGTGGTCTTATCTTGTAAGTAGGGCGTGTCTTGCACCGTGGCAAGTGTCTTTGGTCTTGCGGGTCTTTAAAATTGTCTTCCGAGAGGATCACGTATCATAGCCTTGCTTTTGCTTTCCATTCCAGGATTTTCTTGTATATATAGAGAGATATTATTAAACCAGATACTTCATGATGAGCACCTAAAGTTGCAATTGATCTCATTGTTTAACTAGCTGGTCATTCTTCCATCTCTGATTCTACATTTAGAAAAGATCAACAGTCCAAGACTGACATTTGTTTGGCCATTTTTTTCAGTTTTTGATGATGAACTCTTTTGTCATTTTCCTATAAAGTCACCATTCTCTATGGATTTTACTCCATTAACTGTAATCTACCTTGTAAATTAGTAAATAAAGAAACCAGGAAAAACTGAATGAAAATTACATTGACAATAGAAAGAAACTTAACAGTCAAGATAAATAGAACACTAAATTATGTGCAAGCATTGCAAATAAAATGTATTGTGGCTATATACCATAAACATTGAAACTGGCAAATAACAGCTATTTAAGCTAGGAGTCCAATTAAAACGAGAAGGTGGCTGGTATGAAAACCTGCACCACAGTGGGCTCAAGAAGTAACTTAATTGGCAATTGGTTAAGAAAACAAAACGCAATTAAAATAGTGAATGTATATGTTTAAGACTAAAAGAAGCAATTAAGAATTGGGAAAATTAAGAAGCAAATGAACTAAAGCGAAGGGAAAATTGTTCCTTTGAATGGATAATCCTCTGTAACCAGTAAAGGCTTTAGAACCAAACTTAAAGATTCTTAATATAGCATATGGTGTAGCATGGATATATACTATCAGTAACGTAGCAGTGTACAGCTAACTAAAAGAATTATAGTAAAATGGCATGATAACAGGAGTGAGTACAAGCTGTATGTAAAAAGAAGTGAAGGAGGCATGCATACTTTCCTTTAATGTTAGTTAATATAGTTTTCATTTGTTGTTCCTACCATAATTGTTAATCTTCTCCATGCACCCACACACAGCAAAGCTGAAGGATACGTTTGGTCCTTTTTAAACTGAAGATATTTTTTACAGTGATTGTATACCTTAATTTGCCACAGAAAATTGTCTCCTAAAATGAAGCATTTTTATAAATAAAAAATACAGTGCCTATTCCTGCATTTTAGAAAGGGCGCCAACTAAGAACTACAGCTACTGTTGGCAAGAAAGTAAGATACTGTGTTCAAAGGTATTAACCCTTATTTAATTTAATGGCGTGAACATCATGCAGCAGCCTAGTTGTTATAAATAAATGCCTATATAACAACTGACTGACAAAAAAGTAAATTCAAAGTCTCTTTATTCTAATAGGATGAATGTCCCTGTGCAGAAAACTTCCACTTGTGCTTGTGGAATACAGGTGTTGAGCAGGCCTCACTCTAAGAACCGATGATATTAGTTTCCAACCCACACTTAACTAATTCAGGGCAATCTGTCAGTCATCAATCACCCTAGGAAGCAAGTGCTCAAGAGGAAAAAGCCATGCAAACAATTACATGATATGCAATCACAGAGATAGTGGCAGATCAGAAGGTATAATAAGTGGCTCCACTGTTGGTGTAGGATAACGGGATATAGGTTTATAGGACACTGGGTCTCCTTCTGGAAAGATACTGCAGCATCTGTACAGATGTGGTAGGTAATTTTTGAACTAGACTGGCACCAATGTATTGGGGAGGCATACGAGTAGGTTAGTAAAGGACTGTTCAAACAGGGAAAAGAAGAGGTAGAAATCTTAGGTCAGGCCAGGTTTATAAACTTCACATAAAGGAACAGACAATAGTACTACTTAAAATATGAACGCTAACTTTGAAATTTCTAGTCAACAGTTAATATGCAAAACTAAAAACAGACATACATTAAAAAAGTGTTGGTCTTAATGCTGCAAGTATCAAGAATAAAAGTAATGAGTTTGAGTCATACAGTATGTAGTCTATTTAAGATGGCAACGTAAGAAAACCTATCTACACTTCATGACCCCGAAGCAACTACTAAGCTAGCCATTCACTCAGTAGACTCCCATAAGAACAGAGGTGGAGGTCTTTGCATGTATGTACATAATGTACAGATGCAAATAATATTGATAAGAACTTCTTCTCAATATAGAATACGGAATACTAAAGTGCAGACTATTTTATCTACCACATGAGTCCAATGATATAAGCATTATAGATGTATATATACCACTGCAAGCTAATATTAAAGCAGCAGCCATACCACATGTACTTCAGAATAATTCATCCACCTGAAGCTAAGCATGTCTGGGCCTGGCTAGTACACAGATCTAGAAAAAAAGTTTTGATTGCTGCCCAGCAGGGGGCGCTTACCCTATGGTCTGAATGTTAACCATAATGCCCTAGTGCAGTAATGGGGACACTATGCTGTAAAAATGGTGCATGCCTTCAGATGAGACGTAAAACTGAAGTCCTGACTCTATGTCGTCATAAAAGATCCCTGGGAATGCTTCATAAAGAGCAAGGTGTATCCCGATGTCCAGGCTAAATTGCCCTCCATGGCCTAGTCATTCGGACCTCCTAATTATGCCGTCTCGAACTGGCTGTCTCTCTCTCTCTACTTCATCACCTAATAGCTAAAGTGTGGTGAGTGTACTGGTGCAAAAATGGCTGCTGTTGCGTCATCCAGGTGGATGCTACTCATTAGTGGTGGTTGAAGTGGCTACCTTACTCACTATGAAAAGTGCTTTGAGTAATAAGAAAAACACTATATAAATGTGAGGAATTAGTAGTAGTAGTAGTAGTAGTAGTTGGCTAATAAATAGTCAATAACAAAAAACAAGGCGCAAAACCAGATGGCATTTTAATTATCACTAGTAACTTCAATCAGGCCAACCTTTTATATAGCATCTTTTTGTGTTAGCGTATAGATTTATATTTAAATTATGTCTTTTTATTTGTGTGTGATTTAAAAAAAAATATAATTTAGGGAGTCACATAAACTATTACATTTTGTTGTACTTGCTACAATTAAAATGAAGGCATTCTATACTATAATCATATTATGTAAATAGCCGAGCCCTAGGTAAATACAACAGATGAGAACAAAATATATGAGAACTAAAAGTAGATAAGGAGAATCCGGCTAAAATATGAGACAAAAATACAGTAATCCCTCGCTATATCGCGATTCGCCTTTCGCGGCTTCACTCCATCGCGGATTTTATATATAAGCATATTTAAATATATATCGCGGATTTTTCGCTGCTTCGCGGGTTTCTGAGGACAATGGGTCTTTTAATTTCTGGTACATGCTTCCTCAGTTGGTTTGCCCAGTTGATTTCATACAAGGGACGCTATTGGCAGATGGCTGAGAAGCTACCCAACTTACTTTTCTTTCTCTCTCTCTTGCGCTGACTATCTGTGATCCTGACGTAGGGGGTGTGAGCAGGGGGGCTGTTCGCACACCTAGACGATACGGACGCTCGTCTAAAAATGCTGAAAGATTATCTTCACGTTGCTACCTTCTGTGTGCAGCTTTTAAGTATGCTGCACGGTGCTTCGCATACTTAAAAGCTCAAAGGGCACGTATTGATTTTTTTATCTCTCTCTCTCTCTCTCTGCTCCTGACGGAGGGGGTGTGAGCTGCCGCCTTCAACAGCTTTGTGCCACGGTGCTTCGCATACTTACAAGCCAAACAGCCCTATTGATTTGTTTGCTCCTTTGAAGAGGAAGATATGTTTGCATTCTTTTAATTGTGAGACTGAACTGTCATCTCTTTCTTGTCATGGAGCACAGTTTAAACTTTTGAAAAAGAGACAAATGTTTGTTTGCAGTGTTTGAATAACGTTCCTGTCTCTCTATAACCTCCTGTGTTTCTGCGCAAATCTGTGACCCAAGCATGACAATATAAAAATAACCATATAAACATATGGTTTCTACTTCGCGGATTTTCTTATTTCGCAGGTGGCTCTGGAACGCAACCCCCGCGATGGAGGAGGGATTACTATATTATACTTGGTCATTTATATATTTAGGAAAACCACCGAGAATTGCATATCTTTGAGTGGCAAATGTATGTGACCTAGCAGGCAATTTGAAGGTGAGAGTGTCAAGTGTTGTCAATCAACATGATGACATTCAGGTGTGAATGGGCACCCTGTTTACTTTCAAACACGTATCATGCCACAGACAAAGGACATTTCAGTGGACCGCTGAAAAAGAACTGTTGATGTTTATTGCACTAGGAAAAGTTGCAAAACCATTTCGGAAGAATTAGGACTGCACAAATCCACAATCAGACAGATTATGTACAAATGGAGGAAGTTTAAGACTATTGTTACTTTCCTCTGGAGTGGTTGACCAACAAAAATCATTCCAAGGGCAAGGCATGTGATTGTCCGCAAGGTCACAAAAGAACCAAGGGTAACTCCTAAACAACTAAAGAGCCTCTTTCACTTTGGTTAATATTAGCGTTCATGGGTCCACCATCAGGAGAACACTGAACAACAGTGATGTGAATGGCTGGATTGCAAGTTGAAAGCCACTGATTTTCAAAAAACCATTGCTTCCTGTCTACAGTTTGCCAAAGAGCATGTGGAAAAGCCTGAAAGCTGCTGAAGTAATCTTTTATGGACAGATGAGACCAAAATGGAAGTTTTTGGTTGAAATGAGAACTGTTACGTTTGGAAAAAGAAAAAAACTGCATTCCAGCATGAGAACCACACTCCACCTGTAGCTGCTTTGGACCTGATTTGCTGTGTCTGGGCCAGGACACAGCTTTCCATTGTGGATGGGAAAATTAATTCTGAATAATATCAGCAAATTCTAAAGGAAAATGTCAGCATCTGTCTGTGAACTGCATCTCAAGAGAAACTAGTTCATGCAGCAAGAAAATGACCCCCAGCATACAAGTCCTTCTAGCCAAGAATGGTTGAAGAAGAAGAAAATAAAGGTCTTTTAAAGGCCAAGTCAAAGTTCTGACCTCCCGTTCATTTGAAAAATCCCCAAAACATCCCTGAGTTTAGGCAATTCTGAATGGAGGAATGGGCTAAAATTCCTCCAAAGTGATGTGGATCAAGACCTACTGGAAACGTTTAGCTTCTGCTATTGCTGCAAAAGGTCACATCAAATACTAAAAGCAAAGGTTTATATATTTTTACCACTCACAGGTAATACTGGGTGATTTTCCACAATAATAAAATGATCAAGTATGATATTTTTGTTTCATTTGTTTAGCTGGGTTCTCCAAATCAACAAACCCAATTCCAAAAAAGTTGGGATGCTGTATAAAATTTAAATAAAAACAGAAAGCAATGATTTGCAATTCCAACTCCAATTTTAATCATAATATTACAGAAAACACATCAAATGTTGAAGGTGCGTCATTTTAAAATGTAAGGTCATTTTGAACTTAATGGCAAAAACACGTCTCAAAAAAGTTGGGAGGGGACAACAAAAAGCTATAAAAGAAACTAAAAAGAAACGGCTAGAGGAACATTTTGCAAATAATTTGGTTAATTTGCAACTGGTCAATAACATGATTGGGTTTAGAAAGAGCATCTTAAAAAGGCTGAGACTCTCAGAGCTAAAGATAGGCTGAGGTTCACTAATCACCAAACAATTCATTGTGTCTACAAATTGTGGAACAATTTCAGAATAGTGTTACTCAAAGTAAAATTGTGAAGACTTTGAATATCTCATCATCTACAGTACATAATATCATCAAATGATCTGAGAATCTAGAGAAAGCTCTTTGCGCACAGGAGACTGAACATCAATATTGGATGCCTATGATCTTCATGCCCTCAGGCTGCACTGCATTAAAAACAGACATGATTCTGTTTGGAAATCACTGCATGGGCTCAGGAACACTTCCAGAAATCATTGTCTGTGAACATAATTAGCCGTGCCATCCACAAATGCAGATTAAAGCTCTATCATGCAAAGAAGAAGCCATATGTCAACATGATCTAGAAACGCCACCATCTTCCCTGGGCCAAAGCTCACTTAAAATGGACTGAGGCAAAGTGGAGAACTGTTCTGTCGACAGAAGAATCAAAATTTGATACTCTTTTTGGAAAACATGGATTCTGTGTCCTCCGGACTAAAGAGTAGAGGGACCATCCAACTTGTTATCAGTACTCAGTTCAAAAGTCTGCATCTCTGATGGTATGGGGGTGCATCAGTGCCTATGGAATGAGCAGCTTGCATATCTGGAAAAGTACCATGAATGATGAAAGGCATATACGAGATTTTAGAGCAACATATGCTCACGTCCAGACAACGTCTTTTTCAGGGAACACCTTTCCTATTTTAACAAGTCAATGCTAACCCACAAACTGAACCTTTTACAGCTGCATGGCTTTGTAATAGAAGAGTTTGGATGCTAAACTGCCCTACTTTCAGTCCAGGCCTTTCACCAACTGAAAACATGAAACGAAAAACATGACAAAAAAAACCCAAGACTGTTGTACAGCTATATCATACAAAAATAGGACAACATTCCTCTCCCAAAAGTGCAGCAACTGGTCTCCTCAGTTCCCAGATGTTTATAGAATGTTAAAAGAAAAGAGGGGAGGCTACACAATGGTAAACATGGCCCTGCCCCAATGTTTTTGAACCATCAAATTCAAAATGACCTTATTCTTTTCTTAAAATGGTACATTTTCTCAGTTTTAACTTTTAATATGTTTTCTATGTTCTATTGATAATAAAATACAGGTTTAATAGATTTGCAAATAATTGCATTCTGTTTTTCTGTGTCCCAACTTTTTAGAATTAGAGTTGTACTCATAGGACTTGTGTGAAAATCTGATAATGTTTTAGGTCACGTTTATGCAGGAATACGGGAAATTCTGAAGGGTTCACTAACTTTCAAGCACCACGGCATAACATATTGGGATACACAAAACTTAGGAAAGATACAGTGGGTAAAATTGAAGAGATGAGATAGATACCATTTATGTCAAAGAGAATAAAAATTCTTGGTGACTGTATCTGGTTTTAAATAAAAACCATAACAGATAAAGGCCTGACATGTAGAAGTGGATTATAGGCCACCCTGTATTATATTTAGTTTGAACTTATATAATTCTTTTACATGCCTTCAAATATAAACCACACTTTTTTAAATAAACAGAAAAAAAACACAAACAAGTAACTGCACACAGATTTGAGTATAATGAATATTGGGAGATAATTAAAATGCAAAATCATAGGGAAATTAATTTTGATAGAGCAGACAGAGAGCAACCCAGACACGGGATGCACAAACCAGTGTATTTCTTCGTGCCGGTCCCAAGCCCGGATAAATGGGCAGGGTTACGTCAGGAAGTGCATCCGCTGTAAAAATTTGCCAGATGAATATGCGGACAATACAAATTTCCATACCGGATCGGTCGAGGCCCGGGTTAACAACGACTGCCACCAGTATTGTTAGCCAACAGGGTGCTGGTGGAAATTGGGCTACTGTTGGCCGAAGGAGAAGAAGAGGGGGTAGACATGTCCGGAGGCAGAAGGACAGGAGGAAGGTAAAGACAGGGGAACTGAGGTTAGGAACTTTGAATGTTTGCAGTATGACTGGTAAGGGGAGAGAGTTAGCTGATATGATGGAGAGATGGAAGGTTGATATATTGTGTGTACAAGAGACTAAATGGAAGGGGAGTAAGGCCACTTGGATCGGAGGGGGATTCAAATTGTTCTATCATGGTGTGGATAAGAGGAGAAACGGGGTAGGGATTATTCTAAAGGAGCAGTATGTCAAGAGTGTTTTGGAGGTGAAAAGAGTGTCAGACAGAGTAATGACTATGAAGCTGGAAACTGAAGGTGTGAATGTTGTTACTGCATATGCCCCTGAAGTTGGGTGTTGGATGAGAAAGAAGATTTCTGGAGTGAATTGGATGAGGTGATAGACAGTGTACCCGAGGGACACAAAGTGGTGATTGGAGTGGATTGCAATGGACATGTTGGTGAAGGGAACAGAGGAGATAAAGAGGTGATGGGTAGGTATGGTGTCAAGGAGAGGAATGAAGAAGGTCAGAGGATAGTGGATTTTGCAAAAAGGATGGGTATGGCTATGGTGAAGATGTATTTTAAGAAGAGGGAGGAACAAAAGGGGGGCATACAAGAGTGGAGGAAGATTATATCCTATTCAGAAGAGTCAATCTGAAGGAAATAAAGACTGCAAAGTGGTGGCAGGGGAAAATCTAGTTAGGCAGCATAGGTTGGTGGTCTGTAGGATGACGTTGGAGATCAAGAAGAGCAGGAGAGGGAGGGCAGAGCCAAGGATCAAATGGTGGAAGTTGAAAAAGGAAGACTGCAAGGTTGAGTTTAGGGAGAAGGTGAGACAGGCACTGGGTGGCAGTGAAGAGTTACCAGACAGCTGGTGACAGCAAGAAGGGTGCTTGGCGTGACAGCTGGACAGAGGAAGGAGGAAAAAGAAACCTGGTGGTGGAATTTGGAAGTACAGGAAGAGTATACAGAGGAAGAAGATGTTGAAGAAGAAGTGGGATAGTTGGAGAAATGTAGAAAGTAGACAAGAGTACAAGGAGATAAGGTGCAAGGTGATGAGGGAGGTGGCGAAGGCTAAAGAAAAGGCGTACAATGAATTGTATGAGAGGTTGGGCACTAAGGAGGGAGAAAAGGACCTGTACCGATTGGCTAGATGGAGGGACAGAGCTGGGAAAGATGTGCAGCAGGTTAGGGTGATAAAGGATAAAGATGGTAATTCACTTTCAAGTGAGAAGGGTGTGTTGAGCAGATGGAAACAGTACTTTGAGAGGCTGATGAATGAATAGAATGAGAGAGAGAGAAGGTTGGATGTGGAGATAGTGAATCAGGAAGTGCAATGGATTAGCAAGGAGGAAGTAAGGACAGCTATGAAGAGGATGAAGAATGGGAAGGCCGTTGGTCCAGATGATATATCTGTGGAAGCATGGAGGTGTTTAGGAGAGATGGCAGTGGAGTTTTTACCAGTTTGTTTAATGGAATCTTGGAAAGTGAGAGGATGCCTGATGAGTGGAGAAGAAGTGTACCGATACCGATTTTTAAGAATAAGGGGGATGTGCAGAGCTGCAGTAACTACAGGGGGATAAAATTGATGAGCCACAGCATGAAGTTATGGGAAAGAGTAGTGGAAGCTAAGTTTAGAAGTGAGGCGATGATTAGTGAGCAGCGGTATGGTTTCATGCCAGGAAAGAGTACCACAGATGCAATATTTGCTCTGATGGTGTTGATGGAGAAGTATAGAGAAGCCCAGTAGGAGTTGCATTGTGTCTTTGTGGACCTGGAGAAAGCATATGACAGGGTGCCTCGAGAGGAGTTGTGGTATTGTATGACGAAGTCGGGAGTGGCAGAAGTGTATGTAAGAGTTGTACAGGATATATACAAGGGGATTGTGACAGTGGTGAGAACTGTAGTAGAAGTGACGGATGCATTCAATTTGAAGGTGTGATTACATCAGGGATCGTCTCTGTGCTTTTTCTTATTTGCAAAGGTGATGGACAGGTTGACAGACGAGATTAGACAGGAGTCCCCGTGGACTATGATGTTTGCTGATGACATTGTGATCTGTAGAGAAAGTAGGGAGCAGGTCGAGGAGACCCTAGAGAGTTGGAGGTTTGCTCTGGAGAGGAGAGGAATGAAGGTCAGTAGAAACAAGACAGAATGCATGTGTGTAAATGTGAGGGTGGTCAGTGGAATGGTGAGGATGCAAAGAGTAGAGTTGGTGAAGGTGGATGAGTTTAAATACTTGGGATCAACAATTCAGAGCAATGGCGATTGTGGAAGAGAGGTGAAAAAGAGTGCAGGCAGGGTGGAATGGGTGGAGAAGAGTGTCAGGAGTGATTTGTGACAGATTTGTATCCGCAAGAGTGAAACGGAAGGTCTACATGACAGTAGTGAGACCAGCTTTGTTATATGGGTTGGAGACGGTGGCACTGACCAGAGCTGGAGGTGGCAGAGTTAAAGATGTTAAGATTTGCATTGGGTGTGACGAGGATTAGAAATGAGTACATTAGAGGGTCAGCTCAGGTTGGGAGACAAAGTCAGCGAGGTGAGATGGTTTGGACATATGCAGAGGAGAGATGCTGGTATATTGGGAAAAGGATGTTAACGATAGAGCTGCCAGGAAAGAGGAAAAGTGGAAGGCCTAAGAGAAGGTTTATGGATGTGGTGAGAGAGGACATGCAGGTGGTGGATGTAACACAGCAAGATGCCGAAGACAGGACGATATGGAAGAAGATGATCTGCTGTGGCAACCACTAACGGGAGCAGCCAAAAGAACAAGAAGAAGAGCAGATAGAGAGCACACATGTTCACATATTTTGGAGGTACTTCTTCTCTGGATACATGGCCATAGTGAGCACTGGGAAGGACCCTGGACTGGGTCATCTAACAGAGCTGAGGAAAGTAAGCAGATGGGGCTACTGCTGACCTAAAGTAAGAGGTGCAGGGCAGAAATTGTGCAGACAGGCAGTGCTTAAGGAAGATGAAAGTGCATAGAGCTGTGGAAGATCAAGTAGCACTGAAGGGCCAGGCTGCAGAATAACTAACCAATAATGAGCATTTTTTTCACTGTAAACAACATTTACACACCCTGCCCACCCTAAAAATCCTTTTAGTGAGTTTCACATTTCATAATTGCAAAATTGCATCCAAAACAAATTTCTGGGGTGACTTCACTGAACTGTACGTGAAACAAAACTTTGCTGCTTCACTCATCAGTTAATATATTACATGCATCTAAAAATAAAGAGTAGAAAACGAATGAATTAAACATTAGTTATTAAACACTGAACATAACAACCACTGTTTTATATTATAATAACCATTATAAATTTTGATGACGGTGGTGGTTCAGATAATTGACATTCTACTGTATTAGGAATGGTAAGGGTGAGCTAAAATAGTGCAATAGTACAACAGTACATTGAATATGCTAAACTTGCATTTTTCTGAAGTTTGAAGAAGTGGTAACTGCCCAGCAATGAACTATATATGAACTATGTATAGTGAACTATGTATACTCAGTACCTGGGAAATTACAGAGTCAGAGAGAGAAGTAAATTAAAAACATTAAAATCAAACAAATCACAGTTAATATTTATCTTGGAGTGCTTAAGTGGATTAGTAAGTACATATACAAACCCTTGACAAAATATAAAAAAAAAGAAAAAAGAAAAAGAAAGAAGAGAAATTCTTACAGATTCTAAGCTAAGTGATTGCTATCCTATCACATACAAGGGTGATCAGACGGGTCCAATTAACCACAGACTAGTAACTTAAATGTGCATCATGGAAAAATAAACAAAAGCATATATTAAGGAAACGGTCAGGCATCACATGGCAGGATCAAGTATATTAGTGAATAGTGAAAATGCATTAGGAGAATGGAGATATAATCACCTATTTCTTTGAGAAAGCACCAAAAGTTTAAGATCAGAAAGGTGTATATGATACTGATTTATTAATATTACATCATTACTACTGCATTTATTACTATCTTGAGTTACAGAAAGCTTTTCATAAGATACCTGATAAAAGGCTTGTGATCAAACTAAAAGAAGCAAGAGTTCAAGGCAAATATCGTAAATGGGTGCATAAATGACAAAAGAAGGAAAGGCTTAGAGTGATTTTTTTTTTTTCAGAATTATGTGATAATCTTCTTCACATTACAAAAAGACATAGCAGTGCTATAGAAAGTCCAGACAACACTGACTACACTGTCTCTTTACTTTAAGATAGGTTCTTCAACATGAACACAGGTATCCAAACGTAAACTTGTTAGGGGCAAATTTCACACAAAGGTTATAAACTTTTTCGTCCCACTAAAATATGATAGTGTGTACAGCAACGGCCAGTGAGAAAAACTACCATTAGCTGCACCCAGCAACTGCAGTATAACTGCACAAGTGGCTACTTTTGCAAGCACTGTAGGGAAAAGAAAATTTAAGCCTAAGAAGGCTTACTTCATTTCTTGCTTGTGCTACTAAGGGGTCTATTTTGGCTACCCTTCCAAAAAGTTTGTTGACATGATGTGCTGTTGAAATTGTTTATCTGCAGAGTTGGAGTCATCAGATTGCAACCAGGCATTGCATTTTCTAAGTGTGACTTTAAAAATCATAAAATGTACCTTTACTATCTGTACTTTATTGCGTTTAATAAATATAACCTTTTTGGTTCACCAGCATCGAAGACTATGTGCAAAAATTACTGAGCACACAGAGATAAAAATATTAGCTTCCACTTTGATTTCAAAAACAGTAGGACTTTGACTTTATTACTCGTATGCACTTTTTGCATTTTTACTTTTTGGTCCTCCTGCCTTTTGAAACTTTTTCACTTATTTTCTTTTAACAATTATTATCAAACTAGCAAAATACCTGCGCTTCGCAGCGGCGAAGTACTGCTTTAAAATTTTTATTAAGAAGAAAAGTAAACCTTTTTAAACTGAGGGAAAATATACTAATAATTATTTGTTAAGGATCTCTTTGTATACCACGTTGTCAGTTCGGCCCTCCGGTTGTAATATGACCAAGCTCTACGCTGAGCTTACTCTTGAGCATGCAACGTATAGGTGGCCATGTGAAAAGCAATCTTGCCTCAAATCAACGCCAACCTTTTGTAGGGTCTGTCCCTGAGACTTATTAATTGTCATTGCGAAGTAGAGCCTTACTGGAAATTGTAGGCGTTTGAATTGAAATGGGTTCTCATTCAGCTTTTGAGAGTTTAAACATTCATAAACATCAAAGTGTCCACTACTCAAATCGTCACCTGTGAATCTAAGATGTTTAAGAGGCATTGGCGGTTGTCCAAAGGTGTAAAATATTTGGCCATTTCAGTACACTTGAAAGCGACAACCGAACAAAACAGCCATTAACTCACATGCAGAACCACAGGTGAAGGGCTTAAGAATTTCACTCTTATAGTGCTCCTGTGTAGTATAATTATCTCCTGTACCGTCATCAGTCCACACCTTGAACCTGTCCCAGTCATTCAATACATAAGACACAAAGTTCCTCCAGATATCAAGAGTGAGCCTGATATGGCCGTGCAATATATAACACAGAGAATAGAAAAGGCAGTCACCATCTCCGAGCATGGAAACCACTCGGCAAGTGACAGTTCTTTGACCGATGGTGATCACCTCGATAGACATGTTAATGGGGGTATAGTTGGAACGATAAAGGAAATGGGTACCTGAACAATGTAAACAGTGTCTAAAATACCTACACAATAACTATAATCGTAATAAACGAACAATAAAACAGTGGAGAAGCCGTGGATTAAATAAAAAGGCTGCAGTTATCAGCAGGGAGATGTGAATATCGTGGCGAAGCAAGGAAGGGAATGAAGAGACCGGAGCGACGGACGGCCTTATATAGGCAGGCAGCCAACTACGTGGGAGGCTTGGGGATGGGGGACCCAACGCCGCCTCACACGGTGACCGAGCTGCAGGCTATGGACGTATATATGTACGAAAGTAGGAATCATTTAGCGTTGGGAACCTGCGTACCAAGTTTCTTGAAGATGGGCCCATAACTAACAAAGACCGTTGGAAAGTTCAATATGGCGGCTGACAGTTGCGTCGTACCACCAAAATAAGTACGTACATCGTTTTGGTTAGCGCAGGGAAGCCGTCTACCAAATTTCGTGAAGATGGGGCCATAAATAAGAAAGTTTAACATGGCAAATGTTGTCGACCGTTACAAGTAGAGTTTCTAAATGAAACCTGCTTAACTTTTGTAAGTAAGCTGTAAGGAATGAGCCTGTCAAATTTCAACCTTCTACCGACACAGGAAGTTGGAGAATTAGTGATGAGTGAGTCAGTGAGGGCTTTGCCTTTTATTAGTATAGATTAAAAGTGCACAAACCACAGTGAAGTCTTACATTGTAAAAAAGGTGAATACAGTTCATCAAGTTTTAAAATTCATGGTTTACTGCAGCTAACACCCACATAATATGGGTCTGAAGAGGTATCAAAAAATGTGTTAAAAATGGAACAAAGCTGGAACAGTCACCTTTGATCAACTATAATAAAAAGCCCTAAGAGATCTGGCTTTGACTATCTTTGTTTACAGCATCCATAAGTGATTTGTTGCCTTTCCTACAGGTAAGCAAATCTGACCCTTCTTAACTACCTCTTAAATTACCATGGTATAAAAGCTTCCCCATCTTCATTAGAATTGGTGGTTACATGTTCAATTTTTTTTAAAACAGACTAAAAACCAGACTCCTAATGGTTCTTAACTTTTATTTTCTAACAGCCACTAAAGTGACTGCTATGTTCTAGAAGAACCTTTGGAGCATGTTGCTTCTGAAGGAAGCAATTTTGAAGGTGACAGAGTTTACACATAATATTTTTTTTGCAATAATATACTCCTTAATATCAGTCTCATCCTATTCATAATGGGCCTCGTATCATGAATAAAAAATATACAAAAAAGCTCCATGCTTAGATTAATTTTATGACAAATAATCTTAACAAAAGTAATTATTCTAGTAAAAAGTTTTTTTTTAAAAAAAGACAAAGGAAAAAAGGAATCCTCTCAGACGAAATTCTCATTTGTTATTCCTTTCTTATGAAAGATTTTGAGTAGAATACTATTAAATTATGCATAAATGAGACTCACCGTGTACAGTAGTTGGACTGGAGTGATTGGACTAATGAAGACTGTTCGTAAACAACGTAAACAGGCCTCAATAAACTTGAGATCCTGAGATAAAAGTCCTACAACAGACACATAATTGAATAATATTAGCAATTAAGTGACAAAGAAGTAATTTCAACTAAATATTTCTATTTCTAAATGTTACAAAATGTAAATCATTAAATGAATTTTAAAATACATCTTAGATTAAATTAATAAAATATTTTGTCTCATATTCGTTTTCTTAATGCAAAAGTGCTCCATCACGTATTCTCCAGATAATATAACTCAAGATTCTCAAACCCAAATCATAAATTGTATATCTAGGCAGCACAAGGCAGAAACCAAACACAGATGGTAATCCAGTTCATCACTGAACCCACACAGACTCTAAGTCTGCAAATGTTGAACTGCAAATTAATCTAACATGCATATTTTTGAGATGAGAGAAAACATATCCTTATATTGTAAATTCTGCATTGACAGCAGCCAGGCATAAGATTCAAACTGAAGATGCAGCATCTGTGAATATAATCAGTGCTACTCTACCACCCTCCAAATGGTACATTTATTAAATTTCACATCCTTAAAGAAAAAATTTATACAGGAGAAAACAGTTATATTTCAGCAAATATGCTAAAATAAGCATATTATTATTATTATTATTATACTGTAAGTGTGCTGCTTGTATTCATGCACCTCACAAAATACTGTATGGAACCACCTACCCACTTTAATAATAGTTCTAAATCATTTCAATTAAGTATTTATTAACCTTGCATATTACTTGGAAGAGAT